>NW_028261391.1:25128579-25281860 GCF_051295495.1 Thamnophis sirtalis
ATGTAATCATACTGTTTTATTTATGGAAAAAAATCTCACTGACTATCTTCTGGGCTGCAACCATTTAAAGCAGATCTTTCAGAAGGAAATGTGGCCGGATGACCTTTCAGTTGCTTCTCCAATTTTGGGATTATTTTTTGCAGGCAATCAGACCAATCTACCTCCCCCCAAACTTCAAACAAACTGCAATTAATTTATTTTAGTTTTGGTTAATGTGGAAAGGGTTGAATGTTTTTATACTTATAGTAGAATTTTAGGGTAAAGCAATGTTTTCTGCTTATTTAAAGAATTTTCTGTTGGCAGAAATTAAGATGACTATAGATTGTATTCAACTATTTCAGCAATTATAGCATTATGGAAGGAATCTCACGGGGGACTTAGGAACAATAAATCATATTTTGCCCTGTACCATATAAACCATATGCATTTTTTTACTTTATGCAGGTGTCCAGTCTGCAGGTTGAGAGTCCAAAGTATGAAGGAGATACTTTGTATACAAACCTCAATGCCAATTTACCTACTTTTTTCTAAAAGCTTCTGCTTTTTTTATGAACTTTGGTGCTGGAGGAAAGTCCTGAGAATAACATGGACATCTAAGAAAGCAAACAAATTCTTCAGAAAACAATAAATCTGGGATTCTCATTTGAGACACAAAGAACAGGGTCAAATTATCCTACTTCAGACACATTATGTGAAAGCTACCTAGCTTTCTGGAGAAGGCTCTGATTTTGAGAAATGTGGCAGGAAACAGAAGAGGATGACCAGGAACAGGGTGGATAGATTCAGTTACAATGATGATGAGTGCACCATTGGAAGATCTGAATGACCAAGGCTAAGCAAAAAATGTCATGGAGTAAATATACAGTATCTATTGGCAATAACTCAAAGGCACATCAACAAACCTTTAAACTTTATAATTGTTTGGCTGAATTGAGTTCATAATGTAGTATAATTAAATATTCTGTTATACACCTGTTCAGAGTGGTTGGAATTAAGGCTGCCAGATTTGAGCAGCAAAATCCATTACATGGCAGATGTAGATGAGATACAGAAAACTTCAGTTCTTTGTTGTCCTCTGCTAATTGTAAAGTGTGGCAGCCCAGATCTGGTAGTCCAAATGGAAACAGCTGTGTTTAGGAAACAAATCAAGAAATAAATAGGGGTTAATTTCTCTCAAAATGCTAAAATACAGTATCTTATGCAGAGTGTAGTTATTCTTCCCACTTAACTAAAAATATATTGGATTTATGATGTATACAAAAGTAAAATTACCACCATGTTTTGTTCTCAAGTCTTTATCTGATCAGTTTATTATTGCAGGCTTCATTGGGAAAAAAACTATTTCTTTTTTTTTTTAAAGTCAATTGAGCCGTTAAACTTCTGTTTCATCTAAAGTTTGCTCAATCCTTAACTCACTGGCTTCAGGGCACATATTGACACATTTCTTTGCATTTACTTGTAACTGGTGCATCAATATGAGATTCTTTGCATAATCTAAGCCACTTAGAGCTTCAGCATTTCTCCTCACTGGGAAAGGATGGAACCTGTTTTAGATCATTTAAAAAGAGTTAAGTGATAGCAGCACCAAGGATCACCACTTTTATATGCTGTGTTTCTAGCTGGCTTTGATCAGGCGAGATGTGCATGCTATAAAACCATTCACAGATCCGGCATAATAAAGCCACTGAAGGTGTGACTCTCCTATCGACAAACAAAACAGCAAAATCTTAAGTTGCAACAGAGGGACATGATGATACATTTCAACGGAAAAGAAATCAAAGTCCAGTAACACAATGAGTACGAATCATACTCCAAAGAGAGAACCGGTTAGCAATAATGTTGGTATGCAAAGGTCTGAATGTCTTTTATTTTAATTTGCCTTCTGTAACAATGGGCATGACCTTCACTTTCTGCTCTGTGATATGCATATTTTACCATGTGAAAATAAATATATTTTTTAAAACAAATGGAAATTGAATCCAGTTGTTCTCTTTTATAACTACACAGTTATTCAGAATTAAAGTTGGAAAGAACAAATACCTCTATGAAGGGTGGCCCTTTGGGCACTCCTGTTTGTGTAGCTTTCAGGCCACTGAAATGTACTGATCTTTCTTTCTCTATGAATCTTATTTCACAGCCATTTCTGTTAGCTTCCACATTCTTTATCCACAGATTTCAAAGTAACGCTGCATTATTCAAGAGCAGGGATGCAAAACCTGATATCAAGGCTCCACCCCTTGAAGACTGTAGGAACAGTTTTCACTGTTTTTGTTTTCCCCAGACGTTTCCACCAAATTCAGATTTTAATGTAAAAGAAGGAATGGAGTCATTTAAATTATTTATTTGGTGGAGATAATGAACCTCTTTATTGGAAGTTCCTGAAGTGTCTATAATCATGGTGAATGAAAAAATAATGTGATATTTTTCTCTCCCTTTTGAGGTAGGAAAAATAAAATAATACAAGTTTTAAGTTTTAACACTGTCTAAAGAACAGCAACAAAGAAATCCCACACATTTTCCAGCAAACCTCTTATTCCATTTTTGTGAACCTACCCATCACCCTACTTACTCTGGGCAAAGTGACCCCCTTGCAAAAATGTTGGTTTCCATCCAGCCAAATGTTGCCTATTTGTAGTGGCATGTGGGAATGACTGTGGGATACAGAGGGAAGAACCAAAACTAGCGAAACTATCAGATACGAGCATCTTGGACCACAGCAGGAATGTGGGGGTAGTTAATGTCTTAGAAGGGCCTCTCCCTATTTTCTTGGTTCATGTAAAGATAATGAGGGAGAAATGTATTGTCAGGATTTCAACATTCTGTTATTGTAACATTACAGTAAGTAGGATTGGTTCATCTGGGTGTGCTTCCTGCCTGGACTATCTCGCAAGGCTGACATTGTTTGTTCTAAAGTGCCTTAAGGGAAAATGGTAAACACTGGAAGAGGAAGGTATTACTACTGAATTAGATCATAGATGCACAAATGAATGGGCTAATATAATGCATAAGTAACACTCTTTGATTTTAGTGTTGGTTTTATGGGAACAATTCTAGGTCTGATGGAATATTCAACAAATAGATGTAGCTATCCACATGCATTTCTGAAAACTATTTCCTGCTATCTCTCTCTCTCTCTCTCTCTCTCTGTGTGTGTATGTATGTATGTATGTATGTATGTATGTATGTATGTATGTATGTATATGTTTTTGTAGATTTTCACGGGTGTAGGTATGCTGGTCTTCGCCGAAGGATGGATGAATGAATGAATGAATGAATGTATGTATGTATGTATGTATGTATGTATGTATGTATGTATGTATGTATGTATATTGCATAAGATAATGTGAGCAGTTTTAAGGATGCTACTGTAGTTGTTGGAGTTGCTAAAGAAGCAGGATAGAAAAACTACCTTTCAATTTTATTTATTACATTTATATGCCATCCATATCACTTCAAGAATGACTTTTTTTTCACTTCCCAATCAAATTTTTCATGTTAGAAAAGACTCCTTAGAATATTGTGGATAAGCAAGAAAATGAACAAATTGATGATCCAATAAACAAGAGTTCTTACTTGATGCACAAAATAAGCAGGTTCAAATTATATTTCAGAAAAATTATGTGAAAACCTATTTTTCCTGAGTCTATAATGCTGCAAAAGCTAAAAAGAAAGAGAAGATGAACAGGAACATCGTGATTGGATTTGGTTACAAAGGTGATGAGTATAGCATTAGAAGACTTTGGAAATAGATCCTCCTGGAGAAAAATCTATCTTTATGGTCACTCAGCATTAATACATTGATTTCATATAATCAGTCAGCAGCAGTTGATATTTTGTTTTGAATTTTATCATAATTCATGAGCCCTGAAGACTCTAAGTAAGTCCCATTTTTATTTTCAGTGTGTGAGTATCTCGTGTAAGCAGCAGATATTTACTTTAAGGATGAGTTTCCTAGAAGCATGGTTGATGGACAGATTGGCTAGGTGAGTATGATAAATGATGAAGGTCGGCATGCACTGGAAGGAGTGAGTTGCTCATAATTTTTCTATATTTTCTCACATCTTTCCTTTGTAAAGCTGATGGTGCTTAAGAACAGAAAGCCAACAAGTCAAAGTGGTTTGAGAGCATAACTGGATAGTATCAGTTTGGAAATGACACTTCTAGGATATTGATTCTTGGCAAGCTCCAAAGTGTTGGTTCCCAATTAATATTCTGTGTTGTGAAAACATCACATTTCTGTTTAAATATTAAGTTAATGGATAAATGTAACTGGACAGTTACCAGGACCAACCTTCTATAATGAGGCTATTTGGACCAAACCCTTGTTTACTTTGGGATTCTAAATTTAACTACACTTGCCTTATGATTACCTAGGCTTGTTGGAACAGAGGCTGTAAAAAATTGCTTACCACTTCCTCTCAGTAATTGGTTTCACTGTTGAACTGATCTTACCGTTAGGAAATTGCTCCCTCTTCCCCTCTTCCCCTATCCCCCAGCATTCATTCTTCAGAAACTGACAGATGAATATCTTCCAACACTCTACTTATTGTTTCTTGATTCCATTTGCCAATTGAGGCTTAGCTTGTTCTTTCTTTGGTCCAGGGAAGTAGGAACTTCTGTGCTGTCAACCACAACTCCCAACATCCATAACTATTTATAATATTGGCTGGAAGTGTTGGGAATTATAATTCAGCAACATCTGGAAGACTTCAGGTTCTACTCCATTCTTGGCTATATTGCTGGCAGGGGTGGGTGTGGAGAGTTCTTGCTTTACATGATATGGAAGAGAAATATCAGGCGCCAATTTTTATTTCTGACATCTATTGTTTTTATGATAGGAAAGTGGGAGTGAGGCTCTGATAGTATTTTGCACTGTGGTGTGCTGTGTTCTATTCAAGACATTGGCTAGTTCGACCTATTCAATTTCATGTGTTTTGTTTTCTCACTTCTAGCAATCACTATGCTGTGCTTGTAACTGACACACTACACAAATTTTAGTTGATTTTTCTAAATATTTCTGCCATTCTTCCGCTTTTGTGTAACATATCCTTTTTTAGAATGTTAGTGCTATTTATATAGGTGTGTGTGATTCCTTTCTATTACATTACTTTCCACTCAAACCCACTGATGAAGTCAGACAAAACAGGTCTGATGAGAGAGAGAGAGGGGGGGGGACGTCAATCTCCCTTAGGATTAGGGTTAGAAGATACTATATGATTTCCATAAACTTAAATTGGTTTACAGCTGCAATCTTACCATCTCACATTTGTAATCTCTCAATGCATGAATCTCCACATTTCTGGAGGTCATTAATGGATAAGAAAAATAGCTTCCATTATATGTAGATGTTCATTAATTACAAAGAGAAATGGATTAAGATTTATGGTGAAGATATTGCAAACGTGTTTGTGAAAGTTTGCAAAGATGCTTAATGGTGTCCTTCCCAACCTGGGGGGATTACTCAAAATTGGATAAAAGTGTTTTTTCCCCTTTGGATACAACACAGAAACTCTTTACACATTCATAACTGGAAAATTTAAAGAAGGACTTTCTGATAAGCGGTTTTGTACACCGAAGAAAAGGTTTCTGAAGCACTGACTTTAATGGCTGTCCAGATTTTTGCAGCATTTTATTTTTGACAGAACTGGCTCACAAAGGTTTTGGCTGTGCTGAACAAGATTGCAGCTTGCCCCCGTATGACATAGTATGAAAGGATAACAAATAACTGAACATGGTGAATTGTCACATTCTTGACATTTTTATACACACTGCTTGCAAAGAAAGAGCCTGAATGACAAGAACCAAGTTGCAAGTGTCTGCTATTCATTATTGCCTTACACCTGTAGTGGGCATGATGAACAAAGTGTGTACAATTGAAAGCAACCATGAATATAGTTAGCGACTTTGGACTTAATGCCTGAGGCAAAGAATGCACAAAGTGAAGTCAATGATAATACAGTTTCTCCGTCACTCCTGCCAGATAAGAATGTAATTTTGTTCAGTTGTGTTGAGCACATTTTATCTTTGTCATAAAATGGCCCATCTAGAACAAATCTGTGTCAATTTCAGGCACAAATTTATTTCCTAATAATTAGGAGATAAATAATTGGACATTAACATTTGACAATGACGAGAAGGTCACAGGTTACTGTTGTGACTCAGCAGAAGGTTGCTGTGAGTTGAGTCAGGATGCAAGATTTACAATGCAGCTGGGGCTCGTTAGTGTCATCTTCTGGTGATAAAAGGACGGATGGTGCCACGCCCTGGTTGCAGGAGTCAACGTTCATCATTCATCGGTCGTGGTTTGTTTCTGAGAGACACTTGGAGAAGTGATTTGCTTTGTAAGAGTTTTGTTTTGCATTCTGTTATCTTTTTGTCAGAGACATTATTTATGTTTATTTTTGGGCTCGCAGCAAGTCTGAACCAAGGACTGATAAAGTTCTTTCCTTTTAAGTTTGTCTGCCTGTCGTTTGTTAATGAGCGGAGAAGGGGGGTCAGAACAGATTACTAAAGGTTTTGGTAGAACATAAGTGAAATGGATCCGTTCCTCAGCTTGCTGTCTTACAGAAACGTTGGACTCCAGCTGCTATCAGGCTCAACTAACATCAGAGGAGAGTTTGATTCTGTATTAGTTACCTTCAGCGAAGCAGGACAATATATTGTTTCTAAACGTTCTTGCCGTTTTGCTTCTCCAAAGTCTTAGCAACTATTCCATTACTGAGAACAAGAACTGAAAATAGCATCCCAGCCCAAACTCTCATGGTTCCTGTGGTAACAAAGAATTCCTCATCCAAGGGTGTCTGCAAAAAAAGTCAGGATGACAGCCATGTTGTACATTAAAAGGTGAGGAACTTTGATCCTGTAGCCATAGCTACCATCTTGATTTTCCTGCAGCTACCCACCATAGTTTTCCAAATCATCTATCAATTAGAGGCTGAACTTTTGTTCCTCTGCTGTTCAGGCAGTGTCCTTTCTGGTCAAGTAGATGGAGCTTGTTTTCAACTAAGATGCTATTGGACTGCATCAACTTATCATACCAGATAGTCATTTGAAAGTTCTTGCTAAGCAGATATTTGGACTGTACTTGCTGCTCCTATTGTTGGAGCAGATACCTCCAACAGAGGTGAACCAATCTTCAATTTATCACCTTGCACTAGGTTTTTAAACTCTGGGGCAATGAAGGAGTGTAGGCCAAAAGTCATGCAGTTCATCTTCATCTGATACTGACTATACTTGATCTTCTTTATCTCTTTCTTCACCATTTCTGCTATTATTATAAGTTATTTCATTGCAATTTCCTTTTGTATTCTTATCCATCTCCTTTATCCAAGCTAAAATCTTGTGGTATTTTGGGGGTTTCCCCATAGCTGTACCCAGAATTGAAATGCTTCTCCTTTGTCAGGTGTTGTAGTTCTTCAGTTCATTGCAATTTGCCTATAGATGAATTGGTAGAAACATTACTAATTCCACTTCAATTTTTTTGCCCATCATTTGCAGTTTGAATGTCGTATCTGATCTGTTGATCTTTGTGGCTATAGCTGTTATTTGCTGATTTGTGAGTTTCAGAGCTTCTTCTTTTTTTTTAAAGGTTTTATTTCTTTTAAAAAACACAAATATTTCATCAGAGCTTCTTTGTATTCCTTGTTTCTAGATGATTTTTGTTGATCTGTATTCTTTGGTCTTCTTTTTCATCTTCTTTTATTTCATATATTCTAGCTTGTTTACATTTGATTTGACCTTAGATCTCTACAATGGCAGATTCTGTTGAGCGAAGTGGAATCCATTTTGATTTCATTCCTGTATCATTGATAGCAAATAATCAAGGAAAATCATTAGAGTGCAATTTAGTATTTTATATTTAATGTTATATTTTTTATTTATCTATACCAGGGGTAGTCAACCTTTTTATACCTACTGCCCACTTTCGTATCTCTGTTAGTAGTAAAATTTTCTAACCGCCCACCGGTTCCACAGTAATGGTGATTTATAAAGTAGGGAAGTAACTTTACTTTCTAAAATTTATAAAGAGTTACAGCAAACCCCTACCGCCCACCATGAAAGCTGGAATGCCCACTAGTGGGCGGTGGGGACCAGATTGACTACCACTGATCTATGCTAACAGTCTTAATCTCTTTTCTATCTAATATTCACTAATCATTTGTATTAGTTTTTTCTAACAATTTAGAACCCAAAGATGCTTTTTTCAACAAGCAACTGGACTTTCTGATTTTTCTTTGAAGACATTTCACTTCTCGACCAAGAAGCTTTGTCAGCCCTGACTGATTGATGGAGAATGGAGGGATTTATATTCCTTGCAGACAGCTGGTCATTTGCATTCTTTTAGATTAGATTCATACAGATGACCAGCTGTCTGCAAGGAATATATACTTCCGTTCCCCATCAGAGCTTCCCAATCAGAGCTGAAGAAGCTTCTTGGATGAGAAGCAAAACATCTTCAAAGAAAAATAAGAAAGTCCAGTTGCGCCTTGAAAAAGCACCTTTGGGACAACCATGACCTGGATGACTGAGAATCTCCATAGGCATTTAACACTTTAAAATTGGGCCTTACATCTTCAGATGTAATGTACAGAGAAAACAGTTGCCTTCTGTCTACCACATGAGGTCCCCAAAAGAATGCAATGCCAGTTACACTGAGCTGTCTGTATAAAATTAAACTGATACAGAGGAGCCACTGTTGCTGTTCTTCCAGTGTGAGAGAAAAGAGCAGCATGAAAGCAACATATAAAAATCTTCCTACTGAGTCTTACTTGTTAAGAAAGCAACCTAACATGCTCATCTGTATGATAAACCCATCCCTTTTTTCCTTTCTAATGCACACTGTATTTTAAGCAAGGAATATTTTGCCTCCTTTGAAAACAATCTTGTCACCAAGATTGAAGATTCCTGGTTGTTTGACAATTGTTCCAGAAAATAAAATATGAAATATATGTAGCTATTTTTATTTTAAATGCAGGGACTGATATCCTGGGAATAATTTAACTGAACATGAAACATTCTTAAGTGTACAGAATATTTTTATTTTTGAATCTGGAATTTATTCCAATAACCAAAGCCCAATTTATAAGCCCTGCTATTGATCTATACGGTTTTAGTTTGTTTATTTTCGATGAAATCATAATGTAGTTGGAATGGATGACTATTAAGTATGGCTATAATCAATACCAACCAAAAATGTCAAGTGCTCAACACAGCAAGCACATTCATCATTTTTCTAATATTGATAAATTTATAATTTTTCAGGTAAACAAAACCCAATTACCAATCCAGGGTGGGAACAAAAAAACATTTATTATACAGGGAATACATTACTTTGTTGCTTTGCTTCTCTGATCAATAAATTCCCATCCTCCACCTTTCCCTATTTTAATCAATAGATTTACAGCTTCCATCAAATACTATGTAGTGAAATAGACAGGACAATTCTTTCTTCTAGTATGTTTATGGAGATTCTCAGTCATCCAGGTCATGGTTGTCCCAAAGTGCTTTTGTATAAATCCTTCCATTCACCACCCTCCAATCACAGCTGAAGAAGCTTCTTGGATGAGAAACAATACATCTTCAAAGTAAAACCAGAAAGTCCAGTTGCCTCTTGAAAAAAACACCTTCTTTCTAGTATGTTTACTACATAGGTGGTATTCAGCAGGTTCTGACCAGTTCTAGAGGACCGATAGTGGAAATTTTGAGTAGTTCAGAGAACCGGTAAATACCATCTCTGACTGGCCCCGCCCCCATTTATTCTCTGCCTCTCGAGTCCCAGCTGATTGGGAGGAAATGGGGATTTTGCAGTAACTTTCCCCTGGAGTGGAGAAGGAATGAGGATTTTACAGAATCCTCCCCTTGTCATGCCACCAAGCCATGGCCACTGAGCTGTGCCATGCCCACCAAGCAACAGCCACAGAACCAGTAATTAACATTTTTGAATCACACCATTAGTTTACTAGCCCTACTATACACTATACAATGTTGATTGAATATTTTACTGGTCACTGCATCTCAACAACTACATGATCGAGCTGTAAAAGTATAGAAAGACAGAACCAAATTTATTAGGAAAAACTACTGTGTTTAAAGCCTTTCAACTTAAAATGAAGAGACACACTAAAGATACATACTCTCATTCATGGAGTAGACAATGTGAACAGACTAGTCACCTCTCCAGTCTTATAAAATAAACATTTGGACTCATCTACTAATCTAAAAATGAAGGGATTTAGAACCTACAGAAAAAAAATGAAATATGAACAGCACCACTTATGTAGCAGGTTGATCTGTTCAGTTGAATTTCTAATATCTAATCATAAAATAAAATATTGTCTCTCACAGGGAATCATATTACTTTTAATGGCATGCAGATCCCTTTTGTTTAAAAACAGCAATAAAACCACAACAAAATGAAAGCAGTACACTCCACAAGGGATTATTTTTAGCTAGATGCACTGCAAAACATGTCCATTCATGACTTTTCTTATTTATAACATGACTGACCCATATATGTGCCTCTTAAATTATGCTCTTGAAGAGTATAATTTAGGGAAAAATATATAGATGCAGAAACATTCCCAGAGCTTTGAGTTTTAACTTCTGTTATCTAGCCTTCATTAAGAACATTCTTAATGTGCATTTACAAAGGTATGGCTGAATGATTTAACTCCCAAACAACTGCATAGAATTGCATATTCAGAATTTTGTCTGTGGAAACTGAACTGTTATTCTGCCCCAAATGCTAAGTAATATTTCAAGAAGTTTTTAAAAAGTCAATATTATTCATGAACCATATCATTTATTCATTAGAATGCTTTTGTGTCTGCAGACTGCTCAATTTATATAGCACAGAGGTGGTTTTAAAAGATTGCATTCTTCCCAGGTGGTTTCTTAATTTCTAGGTTCCATTTTAGGCAACCTGTTCATGCCAATCTTCAAAAACAAAGTACATGTTGGAAAATAAATACCACAGACAAATTCCTTCAATTAACAACATGAAGACAATCATATTGTGGCAAGAGCTTTGAGAATAAGCCATAGTTTGAAGCTTACCTCAGCTACAATGATTTAATTCATAGCATTCTAGTCAAACAGTGGACCTTCCATATAAGAAGGAGTAAGTAAACCTACAGTATCTGTATTGATAGTTAAGCATCACTGATGGCTATGCTTTGGTTTGATCTTTTATCACGTTATTGTGTGGCATAGAAAAATGGCTTAAGAGCAGTTTATTTCTTCCTATCCTAAGGCGATACTGCAATTTTTTTAAAGAGGTTGTAAAATTCATGGCAAGTTGAGGTATAATTGGCTACTATCTTTAAAAGTTTATTGTCTTTAAATCATATCTATCAGTTGTACCAAATTAATATTATTCCTATTCTTTTATTGCAATTATTCCCATTAAAACTATTTACATCCTGTACTAATGATTGAAGTTTGTTTTCTTTATCTCCTCATTCTGACCATTAATAAATGGATAACAAAAACTATGACTTTATGAGCCATTGTTCCATTTCAAAATTGGAATTTTTTAACTATAAGTTGTGTGTGTATACACTGCATTTAATTATCATTTGTGTCTCCCTCCCTTTTTGTACTTGGTAAGTTTTGTTTTTCTTTTCTTTTTTTGTTTTATTAAAGCAATAATTACTTTAAAATCAGTCCATATAAGATACCAGAATTCAAAGATGATTAGTACTGACCTTTACATGTACATTAAACTTTATAACTTTTACTCTGTAAATGCTATGGACATCTCGATGAAAGAGCAAATTTGTATTGATCTGATTTATTTCTGAGCACCAACAATTTAAAAACAATTCATATTTTTAAAATATCAAGGACTGGGTGTTTTAGTCAGAAAGTTTAGAAATTTGTGTAAAGATTTTTATGAAGTCTATCATGGCCACATTGATTGAATTCGATGAATTCTAACAGTGTTTACTCTTTCTTGGATAATCAAGAAGGTTACTTTCCAGGCAAGGAAGAAGTTTTCCCAAAATTCAGTTGAACATAGCTTTATGCCTAACGGGGATTGAAGGCACATCCTCTTTTCGTTTGCATTGTTGTTAGTTTTTCTTCATTTTTATTACTTAAAAACAGTCAGAAGTAATTTACTTCTCATTTTCATTTCAACTGATAATCAAATGCAGCACATCTCAAATATGGTTGACTTACTTCTTCTTACTTCTTGGGAATATTTTATATATTATCGACATACTGTTGAACCTCTCTATAACTGCCCCAAGAGTTTGACAAAGCTGTTTTTTAGCATCAGTTCCTCCATTCCACACACCTCTTTATATTGACAAGAAACCTATTGATTTGATTTAGTATGTACTAAGCTGTTTTGTACTATGTTGCTCTAAGTAATGTGATTGCTGATACTGGAGCTAAAGTGATGCTGGAAAGGATATAAAGAGAGGTAATTGGAGATTATATGTCAAGATGAGGAATAGCAAAATAAACTCTATCCTATATTGGAGTTTAAGAGTTAGAATAGTATGGCTATCTGTCTTTCTCTTCCTCACTTGGGCGAAAGGAATTCTTCAAAAAAAAACAACAACAACCCTGTGACGGTTTATTAATTAAAAACAGTAGTTTTAAAAAAGGAAAGGTATGGTAGAAGGCATGAAGGCAACAGTCATAATAAATAAAGAATATATGCAACCCATGTTTGAATTGTTGGGTTCTTGGTGTTCTCTGAACTCAGTGGTTTTCTTGCAGATGTTTCCTTATTGCAGATCTTTTAAGAGAACTGACAATATTACCCAATCTGGTAATGAACGATGTGCAGGAAATCTACCAAGCTCAGAGAATACCAAGCATCCCCTGATACTTTCCCCATTAACCATCATGTTTCATGTACTAGATGACTTTTACTTATTTTAAAACATATATATGTGTGGAATAAGTCTTTCCAAGGAAAGCTTTGTAGGCATTACGCTTTGGTACAAGAAGTTTGAATCAGCCTAAAAAAAACAACCACATGAAATACCTGCTGCAAATATTTTCTGAGAATATCATTAATAGAACAGAATGAGTTATTTGTTGGATTGATTGCATATACTTTAAAATACCTGTACTCAGCTTTTAGGCTACAAATGGTCTTAAAGCAGTTACAATTTAAGTCTAATTAAAAGAAAAATATGAGGGCCAGCTTGGTGTTATTACATTTAAGGAACCTGGCTAGAAACCGGAAAATAATAAGATTTAATTCCACCTTAATCAGACAACTACCTGGGTGATCTTGGGCCAGTCACTCTTTCTCACTCCTGAGGAGGAAAGGGAAAACCACTTCTGAAAATCTTGCCAAGAAAACCACACACGCTTGTCCATATATTCGTTAGAGTCAAAACTGACTCAAAAGCACACAGAGAGAATACAAATATATGTTACTACTTGTACACTGTCAAGGTAAGAAGACAAAAGAAGTAGCAGATTTATGTACATTCGAATATGGGCAGAAAGAAAGATAGATGTATCTACAAAACTATATCATGAGAAGTCCTTTTATTATAATAGAGTAGAACTCTTAATATATCTGTTCATGTACATACACAACACCACAGTAAGGAAAACTACCAAAATAACTTCTGCGCTACCTATTTAATCTGCTGACGTGATAATTAGTGATATCTAGCCTTCTTTAAAATGGGGCATGGATAAATTGTCCTTCAGATATAGAGGAGTGTCCTCTGTAAAATGGGATATTGTATGTAGGTCTCCTACTGCTGGAAATGCTGGGAGTTACAAATAAGATTGAGAATGGCAAAACTATGATTGTGCTGAGGATCCAATGATCTTAAGAATATGCATGAATGGCTGTCTTGTCTCTGTGTGTATTTGGCTGGCATCCAACACATTCTTATATGGAATTGCTCTTTTTTATTTCAGAACAACTTCCTGTCACTGAAGTGCTAATAGACCACTCATCTATTTGAAAAATGTCGCAGTTTAGTTGCAGTCATTCATATTGATCAGCGACATAATCTTTAGTGTCCTACTCAGAGGTTTTCTATTAGCAAGCAATTGAAGTTGTGTTCCCTTGCACAGTTGTCTATGCTAGATGCTGTTGACCACAGTAAGATCCATTAAACAAATAGGATTTGTACCTGTAAAACTTATTTTATATTACTTATTACTTGCATTATCTAGGAGACTGTCTATTACAAGTGGCATCTACCATCCTTTGTATGCAAGCTCAGATAATATGTAGAAGACCTTCCAAATCACATATGGTTGAGTTTGAGGCTCTGGTGGGGGGGGGAAAGCACTTGTAACTGTCACCCCAGCCTTATGGAGCTCCTGCCCTAGAGTCATGTTGGGCCCTTCACTGCTAATCTTAAGGAAGGCAGTTAAGAAGATGCTTTTTCATGACTCCTTTGAAGCACCGGAAGCAATGTATTAAGGAAGACAATAGTACCCATCTTTGTGTTGAGCGATGGATGTAAAAGCTGGCATATAGATTTGCATGTTGGAGAAGGTTAGTGATCTGGCCAAGTAGAACCCAAAACAAAGGAGTGATTATCGTCAGAGTATTTGGCAGTAGTTGGTTTCTTGGCTGAGTTTGGAAGACAGGGCTGGGAGCATTTCAGGGCTGGTCTCAGGGTCAAGCTTCTTTTGAATCCGTGTGAAGCTCATTGTGTGTGTGAGAACAGCTTTCCTTTCATTCACTTGTTACAAATTTGGAGGAATTTTCAGTACACACTGTGCTGTACTGAGTGAGAGAAAAACCCTGTACCACATTATGCTCAGTCTAATATGCTCGGTGAAGACACATCTTCATTTAAGTAGCCATTTACCATGTTAACGCTGCATGTTTTCCAGTTATTTTTCTCCCTTCTTTTCTTCTTTCTTACTTCTTAATTTTAAATGCTAATGCAATATACAAACAATTTTCTTTTCATTCCTAGGTCAAGTTGCAAAGCAAAGAATGAATGAGATGCAGATATCCAGACTCTTATGTCACTAGTTTTACTGACAGTGAGAATTATTGTAGAGAGAAGTGGGTGGATGAAGCACTATAGATGGTTTTGCGATTCACATCTTAATTGGGCTTTGAGGGAATTGGTTTTGACTCAGATTCTAGCAGTGGATCCCCATCAGTATTTTCAGGAATTTTTCATCCAAGGGGAATGATGCATGTCAGAACTCCTCAACAGGATTTGGAAATTTTAGAGCAATTACACCATCAACTAATTCAAAAGGAAGAAACAAAAGTAGAGCCAGCTTTGTCTAGAGGCCACAGGTTAGAAACCAGGAGACTGTGAGTTCTAGTCCCACTGTAGACATGAAAACCAGCTGAGTGACTGTGGACCAATCAGTCTGTCTCAGCCCAGCTCATCTCACAGAGTTGGTGCTGTGGGGAAAATAGGAGGAAGAAGGAATATTAGATATGTTTGCTGCCTTGAGTTGTTTATAAGATAACAAAGATGGGATTTAAAAAAAAAACCTAAAATAAATACCACAACCAGGTTTCTAACCCTCTTCTCTAGCAGAACCAAAAGTGTATTGTCTACTAATCCACTTTTTCACCCTACCACCTCTATAACTCATCCTCCTGCATGAGAAGCCAACAGTCCTGCTTCCCAGAGCCTAACCCATCCTTGATATTCTAGATTATCCTAGATTGATGAATACATCAGCCACTTGTGTTTAATGATTCCACATTTGCACCTTTAATTGGGACTAAAAAGAAAGGAAAACCCACACACCCCATTAAAATTTCACAAGCCTCAGTTTCTCAATTTCCTTAACTGAATAAATTCCAAAGCTCCATATACTGTAACTCTCTAAAAGAGCTGGTTGGGCTTTGAAATCCATAGTTCTTCTCCTCTGTATCTTCCTTTCTTCCTTTCTTCCTTTCTTCCTTTCTTCCTTTCTTCCTTTCTTCCTTTCTTCCTTTCTTCCTTTCTTCCTTTCTTCCTTTCTTCCTTTCTTCCTTTCTTCCTTTCTTCCTTTCTTCCTTTCTTCCTGCCTGCCTGCCTTCATTTCTTTCTTTCTAGCTTTCTTTCTTTCTTTCTTTCTTTCTTTCTTTCTTTCTTTCTTTCTTTCTTTCTTTCTAGCTTTCTTTCTTTCTTTCTAGCTTTCTTTCTTTCTTTCTAGCTTTCTAGCTTTCTTTCTTAATCTCTCTCTTTTTTATCTTTTCCTTTCTCTTTTCTTTTCTCTTTTCATGTATTTAATCATCCATTCATCATATTCCTGCACTGCCCATCTTGCCTAAATGACTCTTAAATGAAGAACTAATTAAAGAACTGCTTCCCTAATGGGGAGAATGATGTCATAAATTAGAAAATAGTAGAACTCTACTTGTATCACAAAGGTTACATTGCACCAAAAAGACCTTCTATCAATTAGCTGATTTATTGCCATTGAAGATCTATAGTAATAAGACCTGATAGTCATATGTCATTTTCCCATCATAGGCACCTATTCATCTTCTTTGCATACATTTCTGTCCCCTTACTTTAATAATACTGCTAAAAAGTCAATCCAGATATTTTATGAATGTTTCCACACCTGAAATTCAAGCTGAGTTCCTTATATCAGCCTATGTTAAAATAAATTGAGTAGAATAAAAATTATTCTCTCAGCTGTGCAAGTATATAAAAGAAAGTGGCATTGGTGATGGTAGAGGAGGAAGCTTCCCATCTGTTCTTTTTGGCGAGTATGTCAAGATAAGCAATGTGTTGTAATTGTTTATAATACACCCAAAATCATATTGGTACATGCAGTGGATATAATGACCTAAGACACATGCTGTATACCAACTTTCAAGAAACATTTTGTCTCTCAACTACTAACTAAAAGGTATAAAAGGAAAAATCATTGATAAGATGTGAAGAAAAATTTGCCACTTGAAGAGGCCTTCTAAGTCCAGACCAAGAAGCTGGTAACCTAGTTTACTCTTTCTTTTTCCATATTAAAAATATTATGTGAAAATTTCAATTAACCAAAGTAGTTTCAGTAGTTTTTTTTCCTTCTTCACCCCAACTTCTTATTTCAAAACCTTGTGAGTATTTTCTCACATAAGAATTTAAAAATTGCAAGAAAGCAAGCATTTTTATCAACTTAGTTACAGACATCATCTTCCTGCATACTTTATTGATGACAAAAAATAGTGGTCAAACCATAATGGTAACAGGGAGAAAAAAAAACTTGCCCTTTACTACAGATAGTTACCTCTAACGTGCTTCTTTCTCTGAGAATTGCACAATGCAACTTGCTTCTATTCTTGCACAGTTTGTGCTTCTTACTGCTTTTTCTCCTTTCTTCCAATACTATTTTTAATGCACCTTATAGCAGCTTCGAGCAAAAAATTCTTTCCAGAAGGCTGTCTGTTTTCTAACGTGTTTCATATGTATATGAATCAGGATTTGGTGATATTCAGCAATAAGAATAAATGATTCAGCATTGATCAGGTAAGCATGTCTAATTTCCTATGATTATTCAATGTATTTATAGATAAATACAGTCATCCATGACATACAACCAAAATTGAGCCCAATATTTCTGTTAAGTGAGTTTTGCCATTTTATGGCCTTTCCTGCCACAGTTAAGTAAATCACTGAAGTTGCTAAGTTAGTAACACAGTTGTTAAGTGAATCTGGCCTCCCCATTGACTTTGCTTGCTAGAAGGTCCCAAAAGATAATCACATGAACCTGGGACACTACAACCATCACAATGAATCAGTTGCCAAGTGTCTGAATTTTAATCACAAGTCCATGGGGGTGCTGCAATAATCATAAGTGTGAAAAATAATCATAAGTCACTTTTTTTCAGTGCCATTGTAACTTTGAACTAAATGAACTCTTGTAAGTTGAGTACCACCTGTATACATGGAGTGCTAGTTATGTTAGAGGTATGCTACTGAAGGAATGACCAGTATAAAATAAGTACATTGTAATAAGTAATAAGTATATTTCATATGGAAACAGTGAATGATGATTGGATTGGATTGAAATAGATGAAGATAAACAGAAAGTTCTGATAGGGTAGTATGGATTTTTTTCCCCTGTTTGTTATTTTTTATTCTTTTCCTGCACTTTGCAGGAAAAGAAATAGAGTGATGTGTAGATACACAGTATCTAGTCACAGATTAGAAAGGGGAGATGCCAATGATGGGTGATGAAGCATGCTGGATTTTAGATTTTCAGCATATTTAAGGCTTTTTATGCTGCATGAGGAGGTATAACAGCTTAGACTCAAATTATTCTCCAAAACATTCCTTATATCCATTTCCTATATTCTCAAACTGCTGCATAGAAGCCAAGAAATATTTTTGGTAAACGAAATTTAAAAGTAAAAATAGCCAAAGAATGAATGATGTATAAATAAAAGCTCTATCTAAAATTAATTTTGAGGTAGCATTCCACTTCTCAAAATGGGTTGGGGAAATAATTTAATGGCCATCCCTATTCACAATCCTTGAAGCACTAAAACAAACAATTGTTAGCTTCTGTTCAGTAGTGTCCTATTTTCCTTTTCCATGTCCTATTTGAGATGCAAAAGGAAAAGGTTAAAATTTGCCTCTTTTTGTTTGTTTGTTTGTTTGGAATGACCAGTTCACATATACCCCATGCTTTTTTGCATTTTTAAATTAGGCACGATGTATTTAATATGATGTGTACTTTTAATCCAGTAGTTTTCAAATAAAAGTGAAAAAATATAATTACAGATTCACATTATTGGCAGTTTGTGAATGTTTTCATTTCATTCGTCTGATCCAGTAGCCTATAAAAGGAAAAATATGTCTTTCAGTTTGGATCTGGTTAAAAAAAATGAATCAATCTTATTTGAACTGACATAACAAGAAAACAGTCAGATTAATAGTTAAAGAGTCATTTCTAAATCTGAACTAACATTTTACTCATAAAATGTTAAACTGTTCTGAAATTTGGACTCATATAATAGTGTATGTATGTATGTATGTTTGTATGTATGTATGTATGCATGCATGCATACATACATACATACACATATATATATACACACACACACACAGAGTGTATTGTCATATTTTTGATAGTG
This sequence comes from Thamnophis sirtalis, assembly GCF_051295495.1. Classification (NCBI taxonomy): domain Eukaryota; kingdom Metazoa; phylum Chordata; class Lepidosauria; order Squamata; family Natricidae; genus Thamnophis; species Thamnophis sirtalis. Next base: position 25,147,616 of record NW_028261391.1, read on the forward strand.
ATAAGCAAACTGACAAACATTAATAATTTAATTGAATTACATAACATACATATATTTTCATATATGAAAATATCTGAAACAATTGTTAGGATATGTGATTTAGAGATTTTCTTGTTCCTTCTTTTGCCGTTTGCATGTAAAATAATTAAATATATATATTAAGAGCTTTAGTCAAGGATGCAAATTATTTCTTTTCTAAACTCAGGACTCCATATGAGGTTCTGAGCCTTACTTTCTTTTGCCATATTTTTGTTCCCCAAATATCACAATAGGCCCAAATCAACTCTCAAAATTTTTAAAATTCTGAAAATAGCATAAAAGTCCATCTGTTCCCATTCATCTGACTAAAACTAAATAACATCTGTTCCAGTGTTGAAAATGGCACAATATGAGTGAAAATAATAAACATATATAGATCCCTTCCTCTATATCCCTGATGTAGCATCTTTTGAAGCAAGAGAAGTCCATTCTAAAGGTCTTTCCTGTTACCAGATTCCTGGGGAGAAATGATCAACCTGTCACTTTTGTGCCAACGTGGCCCTCAAATTAAAGTTGCCTTCAGCTTCCCTTACAAGCAAGATATTTACACTTGACAAACCCATATGTCCCTTTTCTAACAGCTGGCTAGAAAAAGAGAAAAGTAGACAAGGTGTCATCAAAAGAAAAAAGAAAATTCCCAAGAAAGGACATTCAGAGAGAGACTGAGCCTTCCTGGCATTCCTGGAAATAGCCCAGTGATGGCATTCACTTTTTGTTACTACCGGTTCTGTGGGCATGGCTTGATGGGCATGGCTTGGTGGGCGTGGCAGGGGAAGGATACTGTAAAATCTTCATTTCATGCAGATCAGCTGGGAATCGGGAAGCAGAGAATAGATATGGATGGGCCCAGTCCAGAACTGGTCAGAACCTGCTGAATACCACCTCTGTGATAGCCACATTTACATCGTGTTTCAGCTCCACGTACCATTAGAAGGCATTCATTCCTCAGATTTCCTGCAAGGAAATTATATCTCAACAAGAAACATTTTGCCTACCATTGTGGTAAACTTTATTATCTGGTTCTCCCTTGTGATATCTCTGAGTGCTATTGTGTTTATTTATTTCCTAAAAATATCTGTGGATTGTCTTTTATACAGACATTATAGCTGGGTGGACCAAAATATTCAACCTAGTAGTTGACATAACCTATTTTTTGATTTTGATTTTTTGATTTTTTTGACATTTGTAGGCCGCCCTTTTCCCTGAGGGGACTCAGGGCGGCTCACATAAAATCAGGGAAGGGGAAATGCAGACAATAACAAAGACACATATAATAAAAACAGTAAACAACATGCATTCATCATTCGGGAGGGGCAACTATCTTCATCCCCAGGCCTGACGGGCTAGCCAGTTCTTCAAGGCTGTGCGGAAGGCCTGGACGGTGGGGAGGGCACGAATCTCCACGGGGAGTTCGTTCCAAAGGGTCGGGGCTACTACTGAGAAGCCCTCCTCCTTGTAGTTGCCAGCCGACACTGGCTGGCCGATGGAATACGGAGGAGGCCCAATCTGTGTGATCTAATTGGTCGCAGGGAGGTGATTGGCAGAAGGCGGTCTCTCAAGTATCCAGATCCACTACCATGCAGGGCTTTATGGGTGACTAACAGCACCTTGAAGCGCATCCGGAAATCGACAGGTAGCCAGCGCAGCTCGCGGAGGATAGGTGTAATGTGGGTGAACCGCGGTGCACCCACAATCACTCGCGCGGCTGCGTTCTGTACCAGCTGAAGACGCCGGATGCTCTTCAAGGGCAGCCCCATGTAGAGCACATTGCAGTATTCCAGCCTAGAGGTCACAAGGGCCCGAGTGACTGTTGTGAGTGCCTCCCGATTCAGGTAGGGTCGCAACTGGCGCACCAGGCGAACCTGGGCGAATGCCCCCCTAGCCACAGCCGTCAAATGATGGTCGAACGATAGCTGTGGATCTAGGAGGACTCCCAAGTTGCGGACCCTCTCTGAGGGGTATAGAATTTGACCCCCCAGCCTGAGAGATGGAATATTGGTGGAATCTTTGGGAGGGAAACACAACAGCCACTCGGTCTTTTCTGGGTTGAGCACAAGCTTGTTAGCCCTCATCCAGTCCATAACCGCCTCCAGGCCCCGGTTCATCACGTCTGCCGCTTCATTGAGTTGGCACGGGGCGGACAGATACAGTTGAGTATCGTCCGCATATTGATGGTATCTAATCCCGTGCCTGCGGATGATCTCTCCCAGCGGTTTCATGTAGATGTTGAATAGTAGGGGGGATAAGACCGAACCCTGAGGCACCCCATATGTTAGGGGCCTAGGGGACGATCTCTGCCCCCCCACTAACACCGACTGCGACCTGTCCGAGAGGTAGGAAGAGAACCACCGCAGCACGGTGCCTCCCACTCCCACCCCCCGCAGTCGTCGCAGAAGGATACCATGGTCGATGGTATCAAAAGCCGCTGAGAGGTCAAGGAGAACCAGGATGGAGGGAAATCCTCCATCTCTGGCTCTCCAGAGATCATCAGTCAATGCGACCAAAGCGGTTTCTGTGCTGTAACCGGGTCTGAAGCCTGACTGGAAGGGGTCGAGATAGTTTGCTTCCTCCAAGGACCGCTGGAGCTGAAAGGCCACCACCTTCTCAACAACCTTCCCAAGGAAGGGAAGGTTGGAGACTGGACGATAGTTATTAAGGACAGCTGGATCCAAAGATGGCTTCTTTAGGAGGGGTCTCACCACCGCCGCTTTCAGTGCGGCGGGGAAGTTCCCCTCCCGAAGAGAGGCGGTCACGACCGCCTGGATCCAGCCTCGTGTCACCTCACTGCTGCTGGTAACCAGCCATGAGGGACACGGGTCCAGTACGCAGGTGGAGGCATTCACAGCCCTCATGGCCTTGTCCACATCCCCGGGGGTAACATCCTGAAACTCAACCCAGAGATGTTCCATCTGATCCTCTTGTGCCTCGGCTGGAACTGCAGGGGTGGAGTCCAAGTCCGACTGAAACCGAGCAATTTTGTCCGCTAAGAATTGGGCATAATCCTCAGCTCTGCCCTGCAAGGGTTCCCCCGTCTCCCTTTTATTTAATAGGGAGCGGGTTATCTTAAACAGGACGGCTGGGCGGGACTCAGCGGACGCAACCAAGGTGGCTATGTGGGATCTTTTCGCTGCCCTAAGTGCTCTGGTGTATTCCTTGGTGCAGGTGGTTACCATTGCTCGGTTCGATTCGGACTTATTGGACCTCCATCGGTGCTCTAGGCATCTCCTCCGGCGCTTCATCTCCCGGAGTTCCTCGGTGAACCAAGGGGGTCTCCGGGATCCGCCGCCTCAGAGGGGCCGTAGTGGCGCAATCCGGTCGAGGGCCTCTGATGCTGCCGAATGCCAGGCAGCAGCCAAAGTCTCTACCGGATTGTGGGCGAAAGAATCAGGAATGACCCCAAGCTCCGTCTGGAACCTTAATGGTTCCATGAGTCGCCTGGGGCGGAACCACCTGGTCGGTTCCTCCTCCCTACAGTGGGGGTTTGGTCTCTGGAAGTCGAGCCTCAGTAGGCAGTGGTCTGACCACGACAGGGGTATGATGTCATTACCCCTCAGACCAAGATCACAAATCCACTTTTTTTCATTTTTCATCAATCCATTTTTCCAGGTTTGTGCAACAAATTGCAATATAAACTAAGAGACAAGCTTAACCCAAATCAAAACTCTAACCAATATTAAAACTAAACAAGTTCAGAATGGTGTATAAATGCAGCTGCTGGGTTTTTTAAATAATTTGGCTAAGAGAGTACGGTGCAAATCCATTCTCTGTGTAATAATAACAATGAAAGACAACTTTTAATGCACTCTGTGTTAAACAAGGTCTTTAAATTTAAAAATTGTAGTTCTCAAATAGGAATTTTGCAGTGCTTTGGAAGGTATCCATCAGTTTACAGACTCTAGATATGCTTTTTTCCTCCAGCATTCATTTCCCCCCTCTTTTTGCTGCTACGTAGTAATAAGAATGTGGGCTCTCACTTAAGGACAAACACATTATAAATAGCTCCTACTGGTTACATAAACAACAGAAAATAATGCAATTTTGTTTTCAACATTTACTGAAAAGTATGTCATAATCTCAGCATTTCTGAATGCCATGAACAATAGTTTAGAATGAAGAGCGGGCCTGGTGAAACTTCCCACAGAGTGAAATATTCCTCCAATGTTATTATATAACTCTAATTTCCAGCTATTATCCTCTTGAATCTGGGTTTGTCATCTCTGACCTCTGAAAGGCAAGCAAAGGATTTCTTTTAGAGTGCAGGATGGTTACAAAGCAGCTCACATCACCACTAAATCACTTCTAAGGTAATGTTGACTGAACAGGCAGTCTCCTTTTATTGCTTTTGGCAACACTTCATTTAGTTTCTTATGGGATTAGGATCTTATCTTGTTTTACCTTCAATCCTAACACATCCCAAGGGCTTGCAAGGGGGAACAAAAGTTTAAGAATTGGCCTTATATCCCGCTGGAAGGATTGCCCATAAGACTTTGACTAAGTCCCTGTGGGAGGTTAAAATTGTAGCCAAAGACATTAGCTTGATCCAGCAGGTTTTCACTGGTATTCATCAGTAAGAAATTTGTCTAATTTAAATGACACATTTTGACTAGGATTGTGGTTGTTTCACAAATGCTTCACATGCTTCCCAATCCACAGAAGCATGAAAATATCTGCTGTTCATTAAAGTAATCAATGTTTTTCAATCTATCAGCCTGAAGCCTGACTCTAGAAGCCTGAAAAAATGATGTCCTTGCTTTAAGAGTTGTACTGACTATAATGAGCGATTTCCTACAGAAATAGCATTTGTTTCTGCCTTGAGTGGAAGTCAGTTCTTTAATGACTAGCAGAGAGCTGTAGACCTAGCTTGCGTGAGCTCGGAAGCACTTTTTGTTATCAGACTTGTTCAGCCATAGAATTTACTGACATGGATAGATTTCTTCATAAGTAGACTAGTCATTATTTTTTTTAAAAGCCTGATTTTTTTAAAAAAAATATGAATATGGGAGTACTTTCTTAATCCGTATTTTAAAACCCATCCAATTGTCTATACCACGAGTGCAGTGGTGAAATTCATTTTTTTTTTACTGCGGGTTCTGTGGGCGTGGCATGGCTTGGTAGGCCTGCGGCAGAGGAAGGAAACTGCAAAATCTCCATTCCCAGGGGTGGCATTTGCTGGTAATTCGAACTACTCAAAATTTTCTCTACTGTTCCTTCAGAACCTGTCAGAACCTGCTGGATTTCACTCATGCATGAGTGTCAAATTGCAGTGTCATGTTGTGACATTTTCCCCCTTCACAGAGCTGGGGTGGGCATGGCCTGTGTGTGACACATGCAGTCCATGGGCCGCCAGTTTGACACCCCTGGTCTATACTTTTAGCTAGAGCTTGTTCCACTACTGCAAATAAACATTAGGACAGCTTGGAGTTTCAGAAGTGTTTTAATTTTAGCCAGCTTTGAGTGGATGTTTATTATATGTTTATTATACTTGTATGCCGCCCTATTCCCAAGGGACTCAGGGTGGCTAACAAACAAGTGGGGAGGGGGAAAATACAAAAAAAGAAGACAGAAACAAGATACACGAAACAGATTAAAAACAGCACAACAGTCACAGCAATTCAAGTGGGGCTGGGAACTCATCAGCCCCAGGCCTGCCGGAATAGCCAGGTCTTCACAGCTTTGCAGAAAGCCAGAAGGCTGGTGAGGGTCCGAATCTCCTGGGAGAGATGAAGCAAAACTTAAAAGCAGAGTGACTCCATTTTCAGCCAACAGAATCAGATGATCATGAGTGCCCATAAAAATTTCCATACATGAGCAGTATATCCACTTTAACCAAGAAGATGGTTTCTTTGAGATAAGTCTGCTAGTCAGGTGAAATTGATTCCACTTCAGTACTTAGAGAAGCACAGCATTCTACCCCTGCTGTATGAAAGAAAGCCTTGAGGCAGAACAGGCACACTCACAATGAAAATATTTGCTCAAATGTAAAAAATAACTTCAGCTGCTCATTCATTCAGATAAATCTTCTCTTAGAGACTGCGGGACAGGCCTATTGGTTGGTCACTTTAATTCTGTTGCAGGCACGAAGATAAAAATAAATCTCTAGTCTCCCTTGCATTTCTATGTCTGGTATTTCTTTGTCTTCACTTATTCCCATAAATGAAGAAATCTGGGGGTGCTAGTGTTCTAACAGATCAGGACTATCAAACGTGGGCCAGATGTGTCACGTGCTGGCCACGCCCATGCCTGGTTTAGCAGACGGGGGAAAGTCTCGATACTTCCATAATGACACTGTGACAATGCAAGTTTGACACCCCTGTAACAGATGCTTCTAGAAGCAGTTATCAGTGTGTTTGGGGAGTGAAATCCTTAAGCAGAACAATGTCAGCCAGGAGACCAGCAACAGCAGCTGTGGATATCCACCTTTTTTAAAAAGCATATGGGTATTCTTGTAAATAATAAGAGAGAGGCAGATATTTCTCTTCTCTCTGTCTCAGACATTGATAGCTTGTCACTAACCAATTTTTTTATAAGCCATGGAGCTTATTGACAGCAAAATCCCCATATTTCCTACTTTTACTTTAAAAAGGACAGCACACAAAGGTGTTCCTACCTTGCTGTATGAAAAAACAGCAAAGAGCCTCTGATGACTTGTCTCTGTAAAGGAAAGGAAAGAGTGTGGGCTTGTTTCTGTTTTGTTTTAGTCTTGGCAGTGAGAATATTGTGCAAAAATCCTATTATTAAAAAATAAAAGAGGTTAAAAGATACTGCTTGCTATTTAAATGTGCAAGGTCCCATTTTGATTAAGTCCTTAACTAAGAGGAAATTACTGAAAGAGCTAAATGATTTCCTAAATCTATTAAGGGAAGTAGTTGTTGCAGAATCTGCCAGTAATGCTTTACAAGAAAGTTTGAAGAAGCTTTCCGCTATTTATTCACAAACAGGACTGAAAAGAAGAAAATGAAAAGAGCAAGGAAGCCATTAACACAACAATCCTTGCTTTTCAGAGCTCACTGTAGATTCTCTGGTAATGATTCCTTATTTTGGCAAAGGATTGCAAGCTTGGTCTTTTAGTTAAACAGAATGAGAGAGTCTACTTTATCCACTATATTAGAAATCCATTATATTAGAAATAAATGTGAGAAACTTGTAAATTATTCAGCATGGTACTATATTAAATACACAATGAGATCACTTGAATTTTCTGGCTGTACTTCTGTGTATATAAGCAAAAGGTTTGCACTCTGATAATACATACATTGATAAAGAAATGAATACTTGGCTACTGGACCTGGTCATGTGTTATTATTAAGGCTATGAATTCAAGTACCATTCTGGTCATATGCAGAAAACAACACAGAATTGCATACTTTTCTTTCACTAAAAAAAAAATGTTTGCCATAAAAATATATTGTCCTGTCCAAATGTTGCATGTTTAATTTGTCCTTTTATATAAATATTATGTAACTGCAAAAACTGAAGAACTATGGCCTACAAGAACAACTGAATTCTGTGTTAGGAGATCCCTCGTTGAGTAGCGAAAAGTTCATGGATTCATCTGCTATGAACCATCATCAGAAGTTGGCTGTCTGTCAACAACTAATTGCACAACCACTGCTGAGCAACTGATAATGATGTATATTACTCAAAAGCATTGTTGTACAGTAGCAGCTTGGTTAGAATATATGCTGGTAGTCAAGAGAGTTGCTACCAAATCCAAGATACTAGTAACAGAATTAATTAGCAAAATGAAAAACCCTCTTAGAGAACAGAAGGCTTTCTTCAGAAAAGGACATTCTGTCCCAAAGAAGGAGGATAAAGGTCACAATGTTTTATAGATAACAGGAAATAATATTTTTTTTAATAATGGTAAAAAATAGTTCCTATGTTTTCCCATACAGTACTTAATCTCCACCATTCCAAATCACACATTCAATTATATAGTATATAGTTATAGTATTTGCTCATATTTGATTTAAAGAGGGGTTTTAGTAAAGCACGATTAATATTAAGATCAATAATATTGAAGAATAAAATGGATTTCAAAAAAATATCCTGTTACCCTGAAAATAAGACCTCTCCAGATAATAAGTCCATTTGGGCTTTTGAGGGCAAGCACTTAAATAATTCTTCCCTCAAAATAAACCCACCCTGAAAATCAGTGACGTGCGGTGAGCTTCATGGCTGGTGAGGCAAGTGCGAAAACCCTGCCAAAGCCCTGCCGCCACATCCGCCATAGAGCGGGACACATCCCGCTCTATGGCAGACACAGTGCCAGTACTTTAAAGCCCTGCCGCTGGGGCCCTGCCACCACTTTAAAGCCCTGCTGCCACGTCCGCCATAGAGCAGGACGTTGCGGCAGGGATTTATCAGTTCAGTTATCAGTTTATTAAACTTGTATGTCGCCCTATTCCCAAGGGGAGTCAGGGCGGCTAACAAACCAAATAGGGAAGGGGGGGCAATACAAAGAAACAAACAAGACAAAACAAAATACAAAAAACAGATTAAAAAACTCATCAACAGCCACAACAATTCGAGTGGAGCTGGGAACTCATCAGCCCCAGGCCTACCGGAACAGCCAGGTCTTAACGGCTTTGCGGAAAGCCTGAAGGGTGGTGAGGGTCCGAATCTCCACAGGGAGATCATTCCAGAGGGCTGGAGAAGCCACAGAGAAGGCCCTCCCCCAGGGAGTCGACAGACAACATCGGCTAGCTGATGAAATCCGGAGGAGGCCTAATCTATGGGATCTAATTGGTCATAGGGAGGTAATTGGCAGAAGGCGGTCTCTCAAGTACCCAGGTCCTATACCATGTAGGGCTTTAAAAGTAACAACTAGCACCTTGAAGCGCGTCTGGAGTGCAATAGGCAGCCAGTGCAGCTTATGGAGGATAGGTGTAACATGGGTGTACCGTGGTGCACCCACAATCGCTCGTGTGGCTGCATTCTGGACAAGCTGTAGTCTCCGAATGCTCTTCAATGACTGCCCCATGTAGAGCGCATTACAGTAGTCCAGTCTTGAGGTCACAAGGGCGTGAGTGACTGTTCTGAGTGCCTCCTGGTTCAGGTAGGGACGCAATTGGTGCACCAGGCGAACCTGGGCAAATGTCCCCCTGGTCACAGCTGACAAATGGTGTTCTAAAGTCAGCAGTGGATTCAGGAGGACTCCCAAATTGCGAACCCTGTCTGAGAGGCGTATAATTTCATCCTCCAGCCTGAGAGTTGGAATACAAGGCCAATTATTGGGAGGGAAAAACACAAGCCACTCGGTCTTGTCAGGATTGAGTGCAAGTTTGTTCATACCCATCCAGACCCTAACAGCCTCCAGGCACTGACACATCACATCGACCGCTTCACTGAGTTGGCATGGGGCAGACAAATACAACTGTGTATCGTCTGCATATTGGTGGTATTTTATCCCGTGCCACCGAATGATCGCGCCCAGTGGCTTCATGTAGATGTTAAACAGGAGGGGGGACAGGACCGAACCCTGCAGCACCCCATACTTAAGGGGCCTAGGGGTCGACCAATGCCCTCCAACCAACACCGACTGCGACCTGTCCGAGAGGTAGGAGGAGAACCACCGAAGAATGGTGCCTCCTACTCCCACCTCCCGCAACCGCCGCAGAAGGATACCATGGTCGATGGTATCAAAGGCCGCTGAGAGGTCAAGGAGCGCTAGGACGGAGGCATGATCCCCATCCCTGTCTCTGCAGAGATCATCGATCAGCACGACCAAAGCAGTTTCCATGCTGTAGCCAGGCCTGAATCCAGACTGAAAGGAATCTAGATAATCGGTTTCATCCAAGGACCGCCGGAGCTGAGAGGCCACCACTTTCTCAACAACCTTCCCAACGAAGGGGAGGTTGGAGACTGGACGGTAATTACTTAGAATGGCTGGATCCAAAGACGGCTTCCTCAGGAGGGGTCTCACCACCGCCACCTTTAGGAGGGGTGGGAAGTTCCCCTCCCGAAGAGAGGCGGTAACTATCGTCTGGCTCCAGCCCCGTGTCACCTCCCTGCTGTTCGCGACCAGCCAGGAGGGGCACGGGTCCAGCACGCAAGTGAAGGCACTCACTGCTCCCATGGCCTTGTCCACTTCCTCAGGTGTGACAAGTTGAAAATCAATCCATAAATTCCGCTCAAGACCCTCCCCTGGTACCTCGGCTGGCTCTGAGCAATTGGAGTCCAGGTCTGTCCGAAGCCGAGCAACTTTGTCCATGAGAAATTGGACAAGTTCCTCAATTCTACCTCGTAAAGGGTTGCCTGCATCCCTCCCTTTCAAGAGGGAGTGGGTTATTCTGAACAAGGTGGTTGGGCGCGACTCAGCGGAAGCAAGCAGAGCCGCAAAATATGCGTTTTTTGTTGTCCGAATTGCCAGGAGGTAGGCTCTGATGCAGGTTCTCAACAGTGCTCAGTCTGACTCGGACTTACTGGCCCTCCAGCGGCGCTCTAGGCATCTCTTTTGGAGTTTCATCTCCTGGAGTTCCTCAGTGAACCAAGGAGCCCTCCTGGATCCGCTACCTCGGAGAGGCAGTAAAGGCGCAATCCGGTTAAGAGCTTCCGACACCGCTGAGTTCCAAGCAGTGACCAAGGCCTCCACCATACTCTGGACGAGAGTATCAGGTATAACACCAAGCACCGTCTGAAAGCCCGGAGGGTCCATAAGATGCCTGGGGTGGAACCACCTAATTGGTTCCTCCTCCCTACAGTGGGGGATTGGTCTCCGAAAGTCAAGCCTCAGTAGGAAGTGGTCCAACCATGACAGGGGCAAGTTCTCAATACCCCTCAAACCAAGATCACAACTCCACTGCTCCAAGAGAAATACGAGGTCGAGCGTGTGACCCGCTGAGTGAGTCGAGCCCCAAATTACTTGGGTCAAGACCATGGCTGTCATGGAAGCCATGAACTCCTGCGCTCCATCAGAGTGCTCGCCGAGCGAAGGCAAATTGAAATCCCCCAGCACCATAAGCCTGGGGAACGCAACTGCCAACTCGGCTACTGACTCGAGGAGCGAGGGGAGAGCTGTTGTAATGCTGTTGGGAGGCAGGTACGTTAACAACAAGCCCACTTGACCCTCAAGGTCCAACTTCACCAGTAAGGACTCACACCCAACAAGCTCCAGAGCAGGGATCCTACAAGGAACTAGAGTGGGTCCCGCTCTATGGCAGACGCGGCAGCAGGGCTTTAAAGTCCTGCCACTGGGGCCCTGCCACCACTTTAAAGCCCTGCCACCGCATCTGCCATAGAGCAGGATGCAGCGGCAGGGCTTTAAAGTGGCAGCAGGGCCCCGGCAGCAGGACTTTAAAGTCCTGCCGCCACATCCCACTCTATGGTGGATGCGGAGGTAGGGCTTTAAAGTGACGGCAGGGCCCGGAGGCAGGACTTTAAAGCCCTGCCGCCAGGGCCCTGCCGCCACTTTAAAGCCCTGCCTCCGGGGCCTGAGCGGCCATGATTCCCCCCTCCCCAGCCAGCCAGCCCACCCAGCCCATTCCTCCCCCAGTGCTGCGAGCTCCAGTGGGCTGGACACGGGTGCAAGGGGCCTGGCTAAAGAAAGTAAGCGCCAGTCTGCCACTGCTGTGTCCAACAGGCCAGGTGTCTCGCGTTTATGGCAGACATAAACGCAAGACGCCTGGCCTGTTGGACACAGCAGTGAGAACATCCTGCCGCTGCCATGCTCTGCTGCTTTCCCCCCCGCCTCCTCTGACCCCACCGCTGTGAAGAAAGAAACACATGCACGCACGCACACACACAAACACAGAAATTCCTCACAATAAAAAATTACAAATTAAATTACAATAATTTTGAATCCCCCCTCCCTCCCTCCGATCCACATACCTTTTCCAGCTGTGGATTTCAACTCTCCTCTTGTCCGCCCGCCATGATGAAAATGTAAAAAGTTAAATAAAAAAGCAACTTACTTAGGTTAGGCACGATTTGCTGCTCCCAGATCAGGAGATGGGAGAACACGTGCCTTCTTTGCATAAGGAATTTTTCGCCTTTTAACCCTTGCTTAACTCTGAGCAAGGGTTAAAAGGCGAAAAATTCCTTATGCAAAGGAGGCCCATAGTTCTCTCGCCTCCCCCTGCAGTTAGCACTAAGCAGACTCCAGAGCCACTGTGACTCTGGAGTCTGGCAGCAACTACCTTAGCCTTTTTAATTATTTTAAATATTCTTTTCTTTTCCTCATGACACTGGTGATGCCCCGCCTCCCCTGCCTGCCCTGCCTGCATGTCCCTACTGAAAATGTTGCAACACAGCAGCAGCCATGAGGTGACCACGAGCATGGCTCGCCGCCTCCTGCACCTCAAAAATAATAAGACCCCCCCAAAAAATAAGACCAAGCACTTATTGGGGGGGGGGCATTAAACAAAAATAAGATCCCAGTACTTTAGAACCATGGAAAGGGCAAATAACTGAATTGCTGAGTGTTAAAGGCAAGAAACATTGAAGGAAACTATGGAAATAGCAAAAATCTGAATGTTTTCTTTATTTGCTTTTAATACAGAATGTGGAAGGCTAATAATTATTCTTGAGCTGACATTTTCAGGCAGGGAATTTAATGGTGAGAAAGAGATCTAGATCTTGCTGAGGAGTTGAAAACAAACAAATCACCAGGTCCAGATGGTATTCATCTGAAAATTCTTAAGGGACTCAAGGGTGAAATCAGTGATATTATAATAAAAACATTGCATATCCCTCACATTGCTTCTAAATAAGAGAACTGAAAAATTCCAATGTTATGCCAATTTTTGCTTATTTAATTAAATAATTGCTCCAAATTAATCCAAGAAATTGCTAGGTGGTAATCATGATACTTGTTCAAGTTAAATTAATGTTGAGTATTACTAAAAATAAATTTATCAACGTACACATGTTGTGTCAAGTGGAAGCTGTATAATAGTATTCTTGCCAATGAAACAAACCATGTATTTACATCATTGCCTCAATAAATAATTCAAATAATGACATGTTGGAAGTAGCTTGCCAAGCTTGTCCTACTTGTGGACTTGTAGATGGGTGTATCAAGCTGTAGAAGAATAAATACAGTTGTTCTGGCTCAAACATTTTTAATCTTTGAAAGTTTTGAAAATTATATAGAATTATTTGATAATTTATTTCCATTTTTCTCAGACTGACAAATTTGGTAGTAGGGCTACCTTTATTTAGGACTAAACTGGATGAGGAGCAAGAAAGATAGCATAAAAAAAGAAATAGTTTTTACAAGGGAAAGATGAAAATACTAGGATTTTCCAAGGATTTAATGGAATTAAATCAGTCCCCTGTGACTGATCAGAAAAAAGATTTGTGGTTGCCGGGAAAAGTTTATGAAAATATTCACTTGATACACAGGTGGGGTAAAAAAGACAAACGTGATGTCATCAAGATAATGGTGGAAAATTGAGAAGGAGGAGCCACATCACGATATTACACCGTGTGGTTTCGATACTCTGAGACTGCTGTTGACACTTTTGCCTCTGGAGGGTCCATTGAGACCTAAACCATCCTGTAGAGACGGTGATCAGGAAGACAAAGCCTTGCTGGTCTCAGGGATATCGCAAAATCCCTGATAGACCCAAGGGAAGTGCTTCAAGCCAGCGGTAAACAGGCAGCCCCTAGGCTGATGAAATCGGGATGCTCCAGAAGGAAATAAATGAAAAGAGAAAGTGAGTCCATCTGGTGAGATATTTTTTCTACTTTGCTAAAGACTGTCCAAAGAAATGTTTCTTTAAAGCCAAATTATATCCTTAAACAAAAGAACTGAGTGGCGAAAATAATCCTAATTAGATCGCCGTGGAAAGGTTTTTTTCTTTGTAACTATTTTTTGTGGATTGAAGTGCTCATAATATTTTTCATCTCTCCTCTTAAAGTGAACGGATTGATTTTTTTTTCCTTCTGCTCCTTGTTGCTTTATTTTTTGACTTCTGGATTAAAACCTTCCTTTTTATTTTAACAATTCTTCCTACTGCTTGCTATTAAACCACTCTAAAAGAAATCTAAAGAACTTTGCTCCCTATAGAAGGTGAAAATTAACTGCCACTCAGAAGTCAGAGGCTGGGATTTTTGAAGCAGCGTATCTCTTTTCTTTCCTTATTTGACTTCACTAACTTTGTAGCTGAAGGGTTTGCAACTTGTTTACAAAAACTGATAAAGGACCAAGGGCACGAATTGTTTTCACAGGTGCCTCTGAGAATTATTTTGGCAGGGAAAGAAAGAAAGGGGGGGAAAACAGAACCCTTCCCCTTTGAAGAACATAAAAGAAACTTGGTTCAAGTCAATTTAAAATAAAAAGTAAGAGAGGCTGGAAGGCTAGAATGGCAGTTGCTATTAGTTTCTTTTTCTTTATTTCTTCTGTTTTGGAAATATGGAGCAATACTTAGATGAGAAAACCTTAAAATTCCAAAATATCTTGGCTGGAATTCAAAATCTATTGGAAGGATATGGGAGAATTGAGAAGAAGTTGAAAGACTAGTCTTCCTCACAGCAAAAGATGATGGGGTTGGAGCCCCAAAAATTAAAGGGGAGAATGAAGATATAGAAGATAAAGATAAAACAGTAGATGAATTATTCAATGGAGCAAATGTGGGTGAAAGTGGAAAGAAGAGAATATGGAAAAGGGAATTTGACGAATTGGAGCTCCAGGACACAGAATAAAAAAAATACTAATGATGATAGACATAAGAAGAGAAATTTTTTCAGAAGCAAGATTGACAACCAAAGACAAGCTAATTTTAGTAGCAACTGGTGGGCAACGAAATTATCTGAGAGACCCTTCAAGCAACAAAGTGCAGAGAGAAGTCTATAAAAACCTTATAAAGGAGATAAAAAGAAGAATGACCACAATTGGCAAGAGAGATAAGATTTTTTGTTACTGGAAAGATATAGGTTGATAATGATTTTTGGGGTGATGATAGGAGATGGGGCATAAATAGTAAGTGATTTTTAGCCAATTATAATAACAACAAGGAAATGTTAATGGACATTGTTTAACAATATATACATGCTATGGTATTGGCAAAAGTAACTTGGATATAAATCCTAAACAGTGAGTTCAAAGTGTGGAGAGAACTCTATAAAAACCTTATAAAGGAGATAAAAAGAAGACTTACATCAAAATTGCAAGAGAGATAAGATTTTTTGTTACTGGAAAGATATAGGTTGATAATGAAAGTTGATAATTTAAAATCAGTTGATTTTGGTGATTAATAAGTAGGAATTCTTTAACTCTTGGATTGTTTTAGATTGTTATCAAATGTTTATTCACTAACAATTAATTAACTATAATAACAATAAAGAAATGATAATGGGTACAGCCTAATGATATATACATGGATGGTAATCTAGCAAAAGAAATTTGGATATAAATTGCAAATTGTGACTTGGGAAAAAGACCTATAAAATTGTATTAACAAATTTTTATTTAGATATTGTTATAAAGGCGTAAGGTTTTTTCTCTTGCAGGAGTCTGAGGAGATGAGATGGGACATAAATAATAAACGATTGTTAGCCAATTATAATAATAACAAGGAAATGTTAATGGTCATTGTTTAACAATATATACATATAGTAAATATAAATTTTAATCAATGAGTTGGAAAAAAGGGGGGAAAGGCTTAGAAACTTTATTAATTGACTTTTACTTAAAAGATGCTATAAAGGTGTAATGTTATTGGATGATTTTTTGAAATAGCTAATGAATGCCATTATGTGGTTGTGTCTTTAAGTAGGAATGATTTCAGGTAAAAGCATGTTCAAATAATTGTAGTCAAATGACAATTGTGGTACATTGATAGTAAGATATACAAAGATTTTTGACTTAAAGTGTATAATCTAATATGAACTATAAGTAATGACTGTGGAAGGGATGCACGAAAGGTATCTGTAACCAATCAACACACTTTCTACAAGATGTAATTAAGGATGATTCTTTTTTTGTGTTTTTGTTCAATTCAAAAAAAAAAGATAATGGTGGAAAATAAAAATGAATTATGCAGAAAACCCCTTAGCATATTGTGCTCTCCTACTGACCATTATGGCTCAAGATTGGCATGGTAAAATTTGAGAGAGTACAAAGAAAGGCAAATAAAATGATCAGGAGCCCTGGATCCATACTCTGGTGAGGAGGTTGACAATATTTGGATTTTTTCAGCTTAGAAAGAAAAACCTAGTGACAGTATCAGCTATCCTCAACAAATCACAAAAAGCTAAACAGATTCAGACCAACACCTTCCCCCAGAGCGGTAGACAACACTGGGAACATGAGGGGAAAAAAGAACCCTGAGTCATCCAGTAGAACAAATGGTGACTAATTCAGAATCTTCGTGGCAAATAAATTATGTTCAGTTCCATGAAGATTTTGGCTTTATGTACAACTTAGAAGCTTTTTGTATAGATCTGCATAACCGCAGGGGAAACTTATTAATAAAGGAAGCCTGAGAAAAGCATAGGACTTTAAGAATACAATTGCTATCACAATCTCTGAAAAGAATTTGGTTTTACCGTTTTCATCTGCCACAGGACATTCAAAAATAAATGTCATTAATCTATTAGTTATATTTTCATTCTACAATTTTTATTCTATACAAATCTGTTTACGATACCAAAAATGAATTAAACATTAACAATAGCCTAATCTAAAATATTAGCCCATGAACTCTAAAGGAAACAAAGTTACAATTTTCCAATTAGGATTATCCCAAAATGCACATTTGGCATGAGAATCAAAATGATACCTCCACCCCAAAATCTCTGGATATGTCTTACAGCTTTTAATACTGGAAATATAACTGGAATTTTGATTAAAAAATAAACCAAGTTCTTGATTTGAGATCAGAGAAATAGGACTTAGGAACTTTCTAGTTGTGTCCATAATTTTTAAAAAATCATTTGGATGTCATTTAGTCCTCACATATTAGTCCTCACATATGCTTACTGGTAAAATAAAAAGAGGGAAAATCCAAAACTTCATAATATGAAAGTTGTCATTTGATTTTTTTTATTGGATTTTATTTTCCCCATAAAGTTTCTCAAACCCTTGTTAATTTGTTTAAAATAATCTAAGTGCATATCAATCTTAAAGCAGTATTTTATAACATTTTACATTTCTTCATAAACTGATTCTGCCATTAGCCACTGATCTGATATATGTACACTGAGAATTGAAGGAAGATATTTAAATGAGTTGAAACTCCATGCAAACTCCCAGCTTTTACAAATCCCATGGATATTGCAATCTATATAACATAATCATTTATCAATGTATAAAAATAATTAGCATTCTGAAATTTTTATTTTTGGATAAAGACTTCAGTTACCTGTTAAGGCAAGCCAATAATTTCAATACCAAATCATATATTATAGGAGATTAAAATTCCCTGTGCCAATTAAATGGATAACAAAATAATCTCATCTGTAATAAATCATGCCAAAGGATTCCTAATCTAATTTGTGAAATAAGCAAATCCATATTTAACCAAAGCCTGCTTAAATTTCCTGCATTCCATGTAGAATCCACCTTTACCAATTCCATTTTTTCTGACGGTATGCCTAATAGTATGAATTAAGAACGTAATGTTACTTAGAGATTGTTGACCTTTTATACAATCAGACGGTGAAGGAGCGACAATCCAAAGTAACATTGAATTTACACCAGAGTTTTCATAAAAATGTTGGCATCAACATTTCAAAAGGAAGTCAATAAATAGCTTGAAAAGTCTATGATAACTTTCAAACTCATATCGGCCTCCTTGAAAGAAGTCAGGAAGCTTTATTCAAAATGGTGTCCTAAATCTCAAACAATACTCAAGTAATAGAATTGTCAAAGTCTGGAATGCTCTACCTGATTCAGTTGTCTCAGCTATAAATTTTCAGTTTTAGTCACAAATTGATTTTCGTGGACCTCACTTCATACTTAAGAGGTCCCTAGAGATGGGGGGGGGGGGGCGTGCATTAGCACACTAGCATGCCTGTCATTGTATTTTTATATTATTCCTGTTTTTGTTTCTGTTTGACAAATTACAATAAAATAAATAAATAAATAAATAAAGAAGTGGACATTTGAATCATTTTTTAAATAATACAACTCTTCCAGGGTTTACATATGTTTAGACTATTTACCTCCTTTATCTCTTCAAGAAATTACAGACACCATAAAAAGCTAAGGAAACAGGAATGCTGGCTATGCTACTGAATGATTCAAGTGTCATTCAATAGCATAGCCAATATTCCTGTTTTCATTGAGCTTTATAGTCCCTGCAATTTCCGGAAGAGATAAAGGAGGTAAATAAACAGTTGAACATATGTAAGCCCTGGAAGAATTGTATTATTTTTTAAAAATGATTGATTTCTTTCTCAGTAACTTCTAACTCAATATTTTCAAGTCAAATATAAAAAAACAAAAACACTGGTACATAAGATAATAATTGTTATCTTCCCCTGAGCAACATTGTAATAACAATAGTCATAATATTACTTTGTTGTTTCGACCAAGAATTTCCTGCTTCCCTGCCTGCCCCCCCCCCACTCTAATGTTTCTGTGTAATCCAAACTTAGTGCATAAATCTATCCAATTTAGCAGGTATTTTTTTCATGTATTAAATGAATAACAATAAAAATACATAATTACAATTGTATAGAACGTTCAATTTAGCAGTCACATTTATTTAATTCCTAAGTTATTTTGATATATTTAAATTAGGTGGGTCTTTACCTGATAAGCCCAAATGGGTTAGAATCATTTGGGAGTCAGTTGTAGCTTAGGGATTTCCATGCAAAAGAAACCAAGTAGGTTGGAAAATATTTCCATCTGAAATCTGAGGAGCTAAATTAAACAGAATAATATAACTGAGTGTAGGCATTTATTACGTTGTTTAAATGAACATCATTCATGGTGTTATGTATTGAATGTATATAGTTGTATTAACTGTGCTTAAGTGAAACTAATCTTTAAATGACCCCAACTATAAATGTTCCATCCCAATATGGAACATTTATATTTTGGCGGGCTTTTTCTAGGTCTATGATTGGTTAAGGCCCTGTGGGTCTAGAATATAAATCACAGGCCTTTGTCTGCAGTTCCCCAGTTCCATTTTGAGGCAATAAAAGCAGTTACAACTATGCTGGTCTGGTTCTTGTCTTTTGAATCCCACACAATACATAGTACCCACTATAGCCATAAGAAATGGAGATTGTAACTCTTAAAATCTCCAACCAGTATGTTTACTGAGCTTGCTGGCTATGAATTTGGAAATATAAATCCATCATTCCTGGTGGGCATCTGATTAGATGTTGGACATCTACTACTTCTAGTACTCTCCCACTTACTCTGGGTTTTGTATATTTTCAAAATCCCAGACCTAAAGAAAAATTAAGCCAAATAGTTGGATATGCCAGATACCACTATTTTGCAAAGTGATACTCACTAGGTCTGAGCAATTATTTGTTTTGTCGACAGATTTCCTAAAATAAAAATAGTCCTGCTATTTGTATCAAAGATGGTTTCTCCTCACCCCCTCCAAAAAAAGTCAGAATTGTGAACTGAATTGACTCAATTCCTATATTTTAATTGATTCAGATATTCAAAATGAGGGCATGGTTCATAAGGAAAAGAGTAAGCAGCATGTAAATGTTGGAAAATAAATAAATGACTTCTTTGATTAATTGAATTATATCCAATTCACAATGTCTAATATAAAGGGAGTGGAGGTTTGTTCAGGTAATAAACCTTCGTTTTATACGTAATAGGCATGTTAGATGTATGCAGGATAATCCTCATTTTAAGCTATGAAATCTTGGTGATGTATGACTGTGACTTTAGCCTCTGGCTGTAGTAGAGATAAAATTCAAATGCACTTAAAGCAGACTAGTTCTGATTCAGTCACCAAGTTAAAGACATCTATTTTTGGGCCAAGTGTCCATCAATGTCACTTTAATATCCCATGGAGTAATTTCACATGAAATTATGTGAAGATTAAGCTCTGTAAAATCTCATTTTCCAACTATGGATACTAAATGGTTGGATAACATTCTGAATATATTATAATTATTTTTCAAAGCAATGAAGCTAGGTATGTTTTTGCTGCCCTCATTCTGAACATCAAAACCAGAGTCTAAATTAGTTAGTCACGAATATAGACTTTTTCTTTTCTTTTTGGTGCTCATTTAAATAATAGCCATATGTTCACTTTTCATAATATGGATAGATTTGTTTTATAGGCTGCCAGCAATCTCCCATTAAAAGGATTAATCAAATCCATCCTGCCTAGTCCTGTAATGTGATATAATGCTACAAGTACAACCATAAGCATCTGTTCCTAATCACAATGAGACCAAAATGATAAAATGTATGTCACAGTCATTCAAGTGCTACTTTTTTCTACCTGAATCACCCATAAATAGAAGTATAAGGGACAGAGTTTTTAGCACAACATTATGTCACTTGCTCCCACTGCCTCAGTAGGCAAGCAATTTTTTTCAGTGCTTGGGATGTGCTTAAATTGCTATAAATCAATGTGTGGTTTTCTTTACTTACTTACCTATTTTCTATATTTATTTTGAAATAAAAAAAATGATAATACTTTTTTTGTGGGGGGAGCCAGTTTCATATAGTTGTTGAAGTTGAAACTAGGAGACTGAGTTCTAATCCTGTTTTAGGCATGAAAGCCAGCTGGGTGACCTTGAGCCAGTCACTAACTTCTCAGCCCAACCTACCTCACAAGGACAAAACAGGAGGAGGAACGAATGTTATGTATGTTTAATACCTTGAATTATTAATTAAAAATAAAGGTGGGATAGAAGCTAATTAAAAATAAATAAATAAACAATATTTTTCAAGAGCCAGTTCTAGAAGTATACATTACACTGAATAAATTTTGAATCAAACTGGGTTTAAAGTATTTCTCTAGCTTTCCAGAGTGAAATATTTCCTCTAAAAGGATCAAAAGTTAGTATTATGAGTCACCTTGAAATGAGATGGGTGGCACAAAAATCTAATAAATGAATAAATAAAAATTATCCACACATTAAAAAACAGTTTTGAGTATTTGCAATAATAGTCAAGTGGACGGATGCCTGAGTACCATCAACAATTCCTGCATCTTGCTTTTGATCTGGCTCAGATTCAACTAGAGTTTCACAACTACCTTGAAGTCAAATTGTTATTTGAACCAACAAATCAGGTTCAAAATCAGATTGGAGCATGGTGAACTTTCTTGGGAGATACAGATTTTAACGTAAAACATTATTATTATCAGAAGAGCTCTTCTGATCCAGATTAAATCCTAAATCAGGCCCAATGCAACAATTTACTTCTGAAAGTAAACAAACATACAGTAATAGAACTAACACAGCCACAATAGCCCCCTTCGACATCTAACAAATAATTGTTGGGCAAACATCAGCATCAACATTTCCACCAGGAGATCTACAAGTTGAACAGGGCTGTTGAAAGGAGAAATTCTCTAACAGCTAATGTTGATACTCGCAAGGTTAATGTGTGACAATGCAGTCTTACTACATTTTAATTGAAGTCAAAATGCTAATAATGTATCCTTGTTTTATTTATATATGAATATTTCTTTTCCATGTCTTATATCTTTATAAAATTAACTCATGTGATCAAATAAAGAAAGTAACCGATCGATAGGGAGTAAAATTGGCTGCCGAATCCATGAATGCAGTTTACGTATTAGTTCTCTCTTAATACTATGTGACCTTCCTTCCTTCCTTCCTTCCTTCCTTCCTTCCTTCCTTCCTTCCTTCCTCCCTCCCTCCCTCCCTCCCTCCCTCCCTCCCTTCCTCCCTCCCTTCTTTCCTCCTCCTTATCTCAAATATTCAGTTTGAATTCAATAATGTGTTAATTACTGAGTATACCACAAAGACTGTGATCAGATGGTGGGTGGGTGGCTATGCTTGTTTCCAAAATGTCAAGAGCCAATTTACAACAGGATCTTATGAGCTAATATGTGGGTACTGAAAGTTAGAAAGACTGAACTACTTCCAATTCTGACACTAATATCAGCAACCACTGAGCTATGGATCATCTTCAATGCTATGAAGAAATCTGGAGTTAGTGGTACCTAATTTTGAGATTCACTCAAAACAATGTTGGCCATTTATCATGCTTTGTGCAATTTATTTGAACACCCCCACCTGGATTTATTTGCAGTGAAATTACAGTTGGAAGCATATTCATATAACAAAATACTCAGTGCTATGTCAAACTACAATTATAATACTTCAGATTTCAAGTACAGAGTGTGGCTGAAACCCAAAGACAAAAAAAATGAAGAAATAAAACCCCCTTTTAATTGAAAAAGAAACATGTTATTTTGTTGCATTCTTTTTTTCAGCCTTGTACTGCATATGATTTGTGGAAAATTATATTTTGATACAAAAGAAAGCATCAGATTGAAGCCAGTTTCAGCATTTGGTTGGGACCAGTTCCACTAGCACTTTAATAGTGCAATCCTACATGTGTCTACTTTTTTTAAATAAAAAGCCTCGTTCAGTTCAAATTAATTTATTTTCAAGCTAAATGTGTGTAATAGTTTAAGCTAAATAATATTCAACCATAATCTGTTACAGCAAAGCGGTTCTATTTTTTATTGGCACAAATAATGTTTACTGATTTTCGTCCCAATTATAAAGCCCTTGAGGATATGTCCCATTTCCCCCCCCAAAGTAAATCTCTAAATCTTCAAAGGGAGTTTATTGCAGGAATAGTGAGCATAAAGGG
Organism: Thamnophis sirtalis; assembly: GCF_051295495.1. NCBI lineage: Eukaryota > Metazoa > Chordata > Lepidosauria > Squamata > Natricidae > Thamnophis > Thamnophis sirtalis. The sequence continues at coordinate 25,170,381 of NW_028261391.1, forward strand.
AAGAAGGAGAGAAAGGCCTGATAAAACGCAGCACCCAATTTAAATGAGAAGCATGAGCTTTCTGATAAGACAAAAATCCTACTTTTCCTTCTGAATATTACAACAAAATGGGTCTGATAAAAAGCAACCTGCATTAATCAAGTGAATTGAATAATTGACAGCCAGCCTTGTGATTGATTTCTTGTCTGAAATGGAGGATTTCAATCCAATGCTCTTCAAGCCTGAAGTGAGTATCTCTGCATTTAGCAGAATGCTGTAATAATGTAGTAGCCAACAAATCAATGTTCTATCACTTTATTGGATTTTGTTTATTCTGTAAGTAGCTCAGTACAATGCTAGAAATTCTGTGGAAGCAGTTCAGTTCTATTGCCACCAAAATGTTACAAGACGGTATTTGGCATGCCTTAACAAAACCGCATGCAATCAACACAGACTTTTTATACAAAAATGGACAATCTTTTTATTCAAGAAATATGCAGTTAATTGGTTGTTTTATTCCTTAAATTACTAGAAGCTTTATTCCACAACAGAACCTGAGAAGCTTAAATATCAAGTAACACTGTCTCTTTAGGCAAATCAAATGACACTGTTATCACTAATAAATCTTGAATTACTCAACAATATTACAGAAAAGTAGAAAAATAAAACATTTTCACATTTGCACTTGAAAACACACTATAAAATCCAAACCTATAAAACATTTAGCACATAAATTACACCTTTGTGTTTTCCTTCATATTAATTTGAAACACTTGTGACTTGTCTTTGCATTCTTTGCTTGGACTGCTAAATTGTGCCCTTATGAAGTATTTTGTATTTGAACAGGCATGGTCCAAAGCACTGAGCAGACACATATTTTTGCTCTATTGCTACATAAATAAATACCCCAAGACAATTTAATTCCCAGGTTCCAATCTGCATAGTGAATGTGCAGCTTGTCAGGATATGTGAATGTTTGAGATTTATTTTGCTACAATCCTCTTCCATGCCTTTGTTCGCAAGGCACAAATATTTTGTTTTTATTTTTTTAAAAAGCCTAGATTCCAGGATATTTGAAAAGAGAAATTTAATTCAGAGATGGAAAATTGCTTTATTATGGATGGAAAATTGCTTTATTATAAAACTTCATTCACAGCAATAATAGGGCATAGCCGTTTATTTTGTAAATTGTTAAAATATTATTTTTGGACCAGTGGAAAATTTTTTATGATTTCCCCATTTTTGTCCTTCCCGACAAACATCTGAACTAGGAAAAGAGGGGAAAGTGTACAGGTAGTTCTCGGCTAAGACCACAATTGAGCCCCAAATTTATGTTGCTAAGTGAAACATTTGTTCAATGAGTTTTGCCCCATTTTATGACTTTTCTTGTGACATGGTTGTTAAATGAATCTGACTTCCCCATTGACTTTGCTTATCAGAAGTTCTCAAAAGCTGACCACATGACCTCTGGACACTTCAACTGTCATAAATATGAACAAGTTGCCAAGCACATGACAATGTGACCAACTGTGGTAACAGTTGTAAGTGTGAAAAATGGCCATAAGTCACTTTTTTAGTGCCATTGTTACTTGGAACCAGGGGTGAAATTCAGCAGGTACTCTCAGGTTCTGGAGAACCAGTAGCGGAAATTTTGAGTAGTTCAGAAAACCCGCAAATACCACCTCTGGCTGCCCCCAAAGTGGGGTGGGAATGGAGATTTTGCAATATCCTTCCCTTGCCACCCCCAGCAGGCCATGACCACAAAACCAGTAGGAAAAAAATTGAATTTCACCAATGCTTGGAATGGTTACTAAATGAACTGTTGTAACTCAAGGACTACCTGTACAATTTATCTCCCCCCGAACATTTATGGATTTCAACTTGTGTCCTTAAAATTCGGCACAATTCAATGTTGCCAATCATTACAAAGAAATAATAATAGTTCCTCTCCTTTTTTTTATTATAACCTTTTTCTCCCTGGGATCCCCATTTCATTTCTGGTCTTTTGTTTCTATAATCTCTCAGTTAGGATAGTTAAATTACTTGCTGAAAAACTTTTCACCTGCTGTTACAAATAAGGCAAAAGCTACTTTTGTTAAGTAAAAGCACTTCCTTTCATCTGTTTCCAAAATTTATCAGAAGGATCCAACCATAGTAGAGGAATGTGAAAGAACCAAAAAAGGATGGTGGAGGGAGCAGCAAAAATGCAACATATCTAGCACAAAATATCAACCTGAATGGGGAAAGAATAAACCCATCTCCAACATGCGAAACCTGGAGAAAATTCATAATAATCTGTCTCCGTACTCTTCTGGAATTAAGAGATATCTCATTTAAGCATAAATATGAAATTGTTTTATCTCGTAATCCTTGGCTTGAAATTAAATTCCTCTTATAATAAATGGCATGTAAGCAACTTAAGACAATAAGATTAAAGAGATTTCCTATCATATCACTGATAATGATAAGCGCCAAATCATAGGGAAGAGACAGTGTTTCATTACAACTTCAATACATTTTAGATGGCCCTCAGATCTAAAGAAACAGAAGAGCCAAAAGCCATAGGATAGGATGGAGCATTTTAATAAAGATGGGGAAATGCAGTGTGTGTTTATCTAATAATGTTTATCATGCCATGAAAGCTAGTTTAAAACAAAGATGTTGTAACACATTATAGAAATAAATACCCTCTCTGAATTGTAAAAATCTGGATGACTGCTGGATGACAGAAAAGAGCTATAGTTTCTGTTACTCTGTTGCGATCTTGAAGCCCATTTTTTTTTTTTACCAAGAATTGGTAATCCTAATGAAAATAGAAGGTTGCAAATGCCAAACATGCCTTGATTCATGTATGTTACATGTATACATTAAGGGACAGGAACTCCAATGCCTTATAAATGTTCCTATAAATTTTAAGAAATGTTCTTAATTATAACTCTCAAAAGATTCCTGGCCTGAGCTTAGGAGGCGCAGTGGGTAGAGTGCAGTACTGCAGGCCACTTCAGCTGACTGTTATCTGCTCAGGGTTCAGTGGTTCTAATCTAACCGGCTCAGGGTTGACTCAGCCTTCCATCCTTCCGAGGTGGGTAAAATGAGGACCCAGATTGTGGGGGCAATATGCCGACTCTGTAAACTGCTTAGAGAGGGTGGAAAGCCCTATGAAGCGGTATATAAGTCTAACTGCTATTGCTATACTGGATAGGGCTAATATCAGTTGCAATCCTTGAGAATACAAAATTGTCTATTTTGTTTCTATCCTTGACCTATAAGCACCTTTAAAAATGGAAAAAAGAACAAAAAAGTAAACTTTTCAAATGTATAGCAATGATATCTAAAATGGAAAAAATGAACACAGTGTAGGTGGGAGGCTTGACAAATCGATAGATAATTTCACACTAAAATGTGCTTTCTGCATTCTATAACATCTAAATTTGTTCCACACTGCAGTATTTATACTGAAAGTAGAACTGAACCCAAATCATAACATTTGCCTGGTTTGATCATTAAAGAAAGTGAACTTAAATTTTACATTCTGCATTTATTTCATGTCCAGTTGACTCAGGTGAGATGACATATTTCTCTTCAATGAGTCGCCTTAAAAATCATCCAGCATTTCACAAGCTAATTATAAAAGCTGCTAGAAAATTCCATTCATGTGCTCCAAATGCACAAATCTTTTCTGGCTATCAGCACATAATGGAAATCAACCACTTATTAGCTTATTAGAAGGGAGGGGGGTTACATTGTTTGTTAAAGCAGGATTTGAAGAATACTTCACATAAGAATTCTTTGAAATAAAGTACCTTTTTGAAATTTTGCACAAACCTTATTGCTCATACATTAGAACCACAAAGTGGAAACCAGGATTATGGCCATTGGTTTAATGCTTGGCAACTAATTGGTTAAATTAATTTCTTTTAAAACTTAATTCATGGCTATAACAAATACACAAAGTCAGGTCATTGGAAACATTAAACTGTTGTTTTATTTTTTTAATATCCCCCCTCCCTTTTATTGTAAGCCACCCTGAGTCTCTTTTGAGAGTAGGTGGCATACAAAATTTAATAAATAAATAAATAAATAAACATTGGCAAGTGAACAACTATTCCTTCACTTCTAGTGAACAAATTAGAAATGATGTGTGTAAAGCCATTAGTTCTCCAATAAAATAGGTTGATAAATACCATCAACCAAGATTCTTCCATAAGGAAGTATTCTCCAAAATATGTATTTTGTTATTGTTTTTGTATTTGGAGAAACCATCTTGAGCATGGAGCCAGAAAGAGAACAGAGTGTAATGTATATACCCATCATCCTCAATTGCCACATATGCTCACTCTATTTCCACATAAGCTATTAAATAAGCAAAAATCTGCAGTATCTCTCTTTGTTTCCAAATATGACTACACACAGAGATGCATACATGTTGTAAATGATGCCTTTTCTCTATTATATTTACTGAAAAGTATAATTTAATGATAAGTCATGTGAAGACCATTCTCTTCACCTGCTTATCTATGTTTTTAGAATCAATATAGAGTGTTGATGTATTAAGCAAGCATGACCCTAGAGAATCAATAAGATATGGATCAAACATGGAAATGCCATGCAGACAGCATTAAAATGGACAAAGATCAGTGGGTCTTAGCTTTGTTCTGTTCTAGAATAAACCTGTTACATTTAGCTTTGAAGGGAAATATAAACTGGCAACAAAAACTAGAATGATGACACAGAGAATCCTTGACCTGTTCTATATAAGAAGAAGAAAAGAAGAAGAAGAAGGAGGAGGAAGAGGAGAAGAAGGAGGAGGAGAAGAAGAAGAAGGAGAGGAGGAGGGGGGAAGGAGGAGAAGAGGAGCAGGAGAAAAAGAAGAAAAAAAGAAGAGGAGGAGGAGGAGGAGGAGGAGGAGGAGGAAGAAGAAGAAGAAGAAGAAGAAGAAGAAGAAGAAGAAGAAGAAGAAGAAGAAGAAGAAGAAGAAAGTTTGAAGAAGTCCAGCTTGATAACACAATCAACTGCAGCTGCTTTAAGAGCCACTTAAGCTTTGATGAGGAATTTAGATAGGAGGTAGCAGCAGTTAGACTTCTTCATTGAATGGATGGATAAAAACTCTACTTATATAATTTCTGAAGTACTTCATCCAAACCATTTTTAAGCACGTACAACTTTAATGAATAGCCATCTGTCGCAGATACCATAATCTGGATTCTGCACTAAGCATTAATAATTGCTTTCAGGAATCTAGATGGTCTGTTCTAGTTCTATAATTCAGTACTATATCCATCCAGGGATTTGCTAATCCTGCAAATTTGTTTGAAGTAAAGATCCTACTTTGCATCACCATGTTATACTTTGCTGTCTTGGAATCACATTCTTTCCAAAGATGGATCAAGATCTGGCCCTACTAAAAAAAAAATCATTTTCTAGTGTTTCATAACAGTGAAGCATATAAAACATCAAGCAGGTCCTGATTATTCAATTAACAGCTAAGGCAATAGGTATATCCTCTTTCTTTTCTTATTTTTAACTGCATTGAATGAGAAGCTGTTTCTGAAATTAGGTCAGATTTTAGAAGCCAATTTAATTTGGCAGAGGTGAGCAGCGATCTTAAAACATGAACAAAAAGCATTCTCTCTAATTATACCAATATTCGTGGAGGAATGAATCATGTCATTTTCTTAATGAATCTTAAATCTATTAAATATACTTAATTTATATTTTTCTGAGATCCCTATATGACAAAAATGCCAGCAGGCTACCGCTGAACTCTAGGTGGTGATTCTTGATTCTTACAAACACCACTAAGAAATCGAAAAATGCCCTATTATAATAAGATAATCTGCTTGGTACCTTTCTTGTTATTTTTTGACAGTTTTTAAGAGAGGTTCACTGTCACTCAAAATGTAACTCCTTTTTTTCCTTTGATGTTGGGATGTAAAGATTTTCCAGTATATAAATAATCTTTCTGGCTAATCGAAAAGATGGTTGAAATCTACCTCCAGAAGAGAATCATCATTGCCACATTAAACACGAAATGAAAATGAATGGAATTCTGAACAACCTTGCTGTAGAATTCCAAACATTTTGCCAGAACTTAGCAAGTTACAATAGACTTGGGAAACTTTTAACTTCCTGAATGTCCATCTATTACATACCCAGACTAAGAAAAAGTGGAATATGATATGTGAAAGTTAAATATATATTTGTAAAGAGTAAATAAATTCAAAGGTTTTAGAAAAGCCCATTCTATAATTTTGTTCTTAATACAATTGCTGTGTTAACAAGGCATGTCTCAGTTAAAAAATATCACAGTTTTCACTGCCACAGGGAAGATATTTCCCTTCCTGCCAATACTTAAAAAAGGCTTTGATATAATTCATTAATCACAAAAAGAAATTTAAAAATGTCATTTATTTATTCCAAATGTCTTGACTTTTCAATTCATTTGAATTGGCCTGTTAAGAAATAGTTTGATTTGCATATGCAACTATGTTTGAATTGTGGCCTTAAGCAACTGCATTTTATATAGTTCAATCTTTTAGAATAGATTTAAGATTGTTTTAAAGTGGAATTTTGATTCAGATGTAAGTTTCATTGGGGTTTACTTTCAAGTAATAAAACACAGGATTATATCCTAAAATTACATCCTGTATATAGAAATTAACTTTCTTCCGATCTGATGCTTTCAGGTCAGAGGTGGTATTCAGCCAGTTCTCTGTGTTTCAGGAGAACTGGTGGTGGCAGCTGCAGGAGGCTCCGCCCACCCACCCCAATGTAATGCGCGAGCACTACACATGTACAGAAAGCAATGCACATGTGCAAATGAGGTGCGAGCAAGCAAAGCCAGCGCAACCGGGCAACCTCTCATATTTGCGAACCGGTAGGGAAGGTAAGTGAATCCCACTGCTGTTTCTGGGATACTGGCCACCACTTCCCACCATCTTCCTTGGACAAGATAGCCAATAGCCATGTTGCCTTGGCATGATGGAGAAACTTATTTTAGCACTATGTTGGAGAAAAATCTCTTATCTCATAAATACCCAATTCAGTTTTTTGATGGAAAAACAAGAAGCATTCCAAAATCCATAACACAACATATTTCTTTCTCCTGTTAATATGTAAAATAAATAGATTTTGCAGATTCCATAGAATTTCATTTATCTTTGAGATGTTTTGAAGCTTTGCCAAGAGACTTTTAGAGCAATTCTTGTTCATATGCAAACTACTGAGTATGAATAAGCAAGATGAAAATAGATTCTTTATATTCTTCCTGTAAATTATGGATTTCTGTCAGGACTTGCTAAAACCATTTACAGGATTATACAGCTTGTTCATTTGATACACAAAAAATTTAAATAAACCAATTTAAAACATTGGTTCCTAGAGCAAAAGTTTTCAGATATATTTTAGAATATTAATATATGTAAATATAAGTGGTTAAAATTGTCTGCTTTTCAAGTTCCCATTTTAAGTATGTGCTTGTTAAATGTAAATGCAACATGATATGTTGCTCTTGACCTAATTTAGATGGTTTTTTCCTTTATATTCTTCTTTTCCACAATTATATTCTGCCCTATTTGATATATAATCACAGCTTGATATGAATAAATGTTTCCTTGAACAGGATGAAAATTGATTAAATGCTGTATTTATAACAGCAACCATCAGGACAACCACTAGTTTGTAGCAAATAAATAGTTTTATGGGTCTATTTCTTGTTATTTCATGCATGTCCGGAGCTTTGCAGTTCAAGTCTGGTAGCCCAGTTTTATAAGTCTAAATTGAGCACATCACAAAAATGTAAGAAAACAACAAGCATGCTGAAAATATAAACAAATTAAAAAGCAGCAGCCAACATAATAGAATGAAAACTAACTGCAGAGATCATATGGGTTAAAAACTATGTAGACATAAAGGTTACATAAAAAAATCTATGTAAACCCAAAGATCTTCACCTATCAACTTGAAACTAATGAAAAAGATCGTCAGTGGAACTCCCACAATAATGATTTCCAGTAATTAGATATTACCACTAAAATGGTTCTGTCAAAGTGTGTCTTAGATGTTGACAGCTCATACAGAGATTAACGTCCTATCTGTTTTAAAATCCATGCTGTTTAATGGTGAAAAATCGAACATAAACAAATTCAAGCACGTCCTTAAGAGTTTAAAACCCACATAAGTTGGAAATGAAGGGATGATAAAGAACTAATTCAAACACGTACACATATGAGGGTATGGGAGAGCCCTATTCAAGCATTTAACCCAGTGTTTTCGATCTCAGCAACAAAGATGTGTGGAACTCAACTCCCAGAATTCCTCAGCTGACATGCTGCCTTGTTGCCCTATCACTTTTCATGCATTGGTTGGAAAAGCCTGAAAGTCCTCTCTATAGATCTAAATCAGATGAGGCAGAGCCATGTAGGCAGCCTACCTGAACTGGTTTTCCCAATTTCAAATAAATAAACCGTTTCTCCCTCTGACTGCATGAATTCCTAAATTCCTCAAATGTGGAGTTGGGCACCAAGGTCTTTCTGATGTGCGTATTTTTTTCCAGTAATCAAAAGCAATGTCAGTTTTTGCTTGTTCTGGGAGACGGGGGAGAACTAAAGCATATATTAGAGAAGTAAACAATTTGCCTGAAAAAAGCTGTTGTCATGCAAAGTGCTTTAGTTTAACACAAACAAATTAAACCTAAAAATAAATCAAATCCCTGTCTTTATGCCGTCAAAAATATAGCCTGTTAGATAAGCTTCATTATTTTATCCAGTGAAAAACTGAGACCAACTCGAAAATTAGGCAATGATCTAAATTGCCGAATAGGAATCACATCTCTTAAGTGGAGGAGATATGCTATATTTGCTACGGTGAGAGATTTTTAAAGGCTTTGAGGACGTGTCTTCTGAAAATAACAAACACAATGAGCTAAACAACAGAAAAGTAGTTATATCCAATTTTTGTGTTGCTAACAGAATTTATATTCATATGAACATTTCCACCAGCAAATAAATATCAAGGCATGTAGGAAAGGCATATCAAGAGCTCAACTGGATTGCCCCAGTCCTAGCCATATCAATATTATTATTATTGGTATTATCAACCAAAGCAAAAAAAATATATTTTATTCCATACAGGTAGAACCACTAACTCACATTTTCCAGCATATGCTAAATCCTGAATCCTGTATGGGTAAGTGAATAATGAATAAGTGAATGATAATCTATTATCCTATTGTATATACTATTTATATTCACATCAACCTGTGCTATTATGGAGGCTTCCAGATGTATTAGGTAATCATTCTTGGGGTAGCTGCTAAAGACACCAGATTGGGGATGACTATTTGATAGGATTATGCAATGATTCAGGTTCAGTTCCATAAAGATGGTTTGAATGTGCAGAACCCAACCATTGCAAGTCTTAAAAGTAGTCAGCGCATTCGTAGGAACTTGTTTTGAAATACCTTCTTGGAATCAAATGCAAAGTGCTGCAAAGTTCTACTTTCTACATTGATCCAGACTTGGGAGGGAACATTATCTGCTTTGATAGGTCGGCTAGAACAAATCATAAAATAAATGATAATGGATTCTCAGTAAGAATCCAAAATGATAAAGTGCACAGAAATTTAATTCTCTATCCAAAATTGCTACAATAAGGGAACTTACAAGTACACCGGGAAAGTACCCCAAATCAATATAAAAAGTAATAAATTCAAACTGGCTAATATGCATTGAGTTAATTATGAAACCAAAATCAACTATAATAAAATAAAGAAGTAAGAGCAGGCTTCTTATTGATTAACTGAGTAAAGTATGGCCAACTGCTGGAAGGGCTTTTGTTCTTTTAAATGAATGTAATGAGCTATAATATTCTTGAGGATTTTGTATTAGCCCATAATGGGTCTGGCATTCATAGATCATCCTTCGCTTCCTATGACCACAGCAATGAACAAGGAAGAGATTTGGACATAGAAGAGTAGACTTGGATCTTACACAACTATTTGATTTCTCAGGTTTTTTTAAGTCAAGGATATGGTTGTATATAGGGAAAGAGACACCTAATCTCTTCTCTCTTTAAATTGTACATGCCACAATGGTTTCCATTACATTAACATTTTAAACACTTTTCTCATTTTTTTCCTTTAAAAGAATTTCAATTTCACTTCATTTCTTCAAAGTCCTTTAGGCAACTAAAAGATGGTTTAACACACATACACACACACAAACATATGCACACATGTTCTTCACTGGTTATGATTTGGGCTTTTTTAATGCACAAAATCAGTATTATAAGAATTAAAAGTTAGGATGGCAAAGGATAGAGAGTGTTTGCGAAGAAGAAAAAAGCAGGGGAAGGAAGGGAAGGAAAAGGAAGGGACAAGGAACCATTCATAAGCTTGTGTCTCCATTTTGTTTGCACTCAGATAAAATACTCAGAGTCATATCCTCACTTTTGGATTGCACATTGAGCTCACTCCGTCTTGAGGCTTTCCGAGTTGCCCTTGAGAGCTTTCTCCGAAAAGTGTCTCCAGCCAAAAAATATAAAATAGGATCCACGCAGCTGTTGAGACTCGCTAGCCCTCGAGTTACTTGGTAGGTAGCATAAACCCTGTTGTTAAATGCACACATTTCCGGAGTCTGAAAATCCAGCCGGGCGCGTAGATTCAAGTTTTTCATCACGTGGAAAGGAAGATAAGACACAGCAAATACTGCCAACACTATAATAACCAAGTAAATTGATTTCCTCCTAAGCGGAGAATTGTCTAAATCTTTGTAAATCAGTGCTTTCACGATTAATCCATAGCAACCGAGGATCAGAATGAACGGGATGCAAAACAAGAAGACAGTGGTGCACATGCTGTAAATAAAGTAGCTACGCAGGTAATTGTCTACTGTTGTGTCATAGCACGCCATGGTTTTGACTTTCCTTACTTCAGTTCCAGAGTAAAAGAAGATGGGAGAGATTGCCACCACCACGATAACCCAGACCAGGGCGCTGATGTAAACAGCATTCTTTTTTTTCAGTCTCCCTAATGATTTCAAAGGATGCACCACCCCAGTGTATCTGTGCACACTGATACATGTGAGGAACAAGATGCTTCCATATAGATTGACATGAAAGATAAATCTCTGCAGCTTGCACATGAAATCTCCAAAGATCCAGTCCGTTTGATTGAAGTAGTAGAATATTAGGGCAGGGAGCGTCAGGACGTACAAGAAGTCTGCTAGGGCTAAATTGAACATGTAAACTGAGATGCCACTCCATGGCCTCATGTGGAAGACAAACATCCAGATGGCCACGCTGTTGCCTAGGAATCCAGTGATGAAGACTACGATATAGACAGCTGGCAAGTAATAGAACTGAAAACCGGTTTTGGTCAAGGAACACTTGTTAGTGGCATTGCTGGTCACATTGTTGGCCAGTGCATTGGTTTCAGTCAAATTCAGGACAACCGAAATGAGGGCTTCAGTCATGGTGACAACAATGAGTTCACATCAGTGGCTTTCAAGATCTAGAATCAGCAAGTGTCCCTAGAGAAAAGAAAGAAAGTATCTAAGCTATGTCAATAAAAGAAACAATGCAGCAAAACAGGCAGGAGAAAAATCATATTCAATTTTCAGCAGCTCTAGAAGCCGTGTATTTATTTATATCCTGCTACAATCTGGTGACTTTTGGTAGCTCACTTGAGAAAAGAAAAATATTAAAACATTCACAGTATCTTCAAACTTAGAATTTAAATAACTAAATAACAATAAAAATCACTACAAGTTGGTTAATTGACAGGGCCATAAGTATTACATTTGCTTTTTTGGCAGGCATATGTTCCTGCAGACCAGTTGAGATGCTTTAATTTACTGCCCATATTTGAATGCCAATATTGTATTCTTTCTAGAATATGATAGCTTGAACGTGTGAGCTATTTCCCCATATGCCCTACCACTTGCCACAAAAAGTAACCCAAGGAACTAGTCCTTACAAACTATAAAACTCGGTGAAGTATCAGTTTTTGCTAAAGCATCTTATGGACATTACCAGATAAGGCTGTTATTCATCCAATCACCCTGACTCATCCATGGAATTTTGCAGAATTTTGCTCAATCTCCATTTGTAGCAATCTTCCTCTCTGCCTACCACCACTGATGCCTTCTCTTAAGAGGGGAGTAAATCTGTTTAAGGAGAAAAAGGCAGAAGACCTCTGCCATATTTTTTTGACTGGTATTAAAAGTGGACAAAAAACTGGAAAAACCCTGCATTTTATACGCTGGGATGTCATATACCAGGAAGGCAGATGGAAACTAATGAACTTACTGAAAAAATCAGCCACTGAGAGATCGAATAGTGTAAAAGATCTTAATCGATCTTGACTTAACTTCTTTATTAAGACTACCCCCACCCCCAGCCCTTGCACCATTCATTAAATCTAGCTGATCACTAGCAAGCTGCCAAAACCTAGTGCTTAACGAAAGGCCAAAAACTGGTGGAATGGATGCAGGTCAGGAAGATTGTTTTTAAAAAGTGTAAACTTGGCATTATTGAAATAGCGTAACCATTTCCCCTGACATTTACTGATCAGAATTGCCATATGGTTATTGGCACTTCTCTCTCTCTCTGCATACATTTTCCCCATTCTAAATATGTATTGTTTAATGAAGTAACCTAGGAGATTCTTTCTCTATACAGATTAATCATAGAAGAGTTTTCAATCGCTACTCTTTCAAAGAAAAATAAATGGAATGTACAGTGCAGAGATAAAGTCTTTAAATAATATTCAAATAAATTTCTGTATTTGTTTAGATACCCATCCTAAACATATTTTCATTATATTTTTCTTTTTAACAACATCAGAGGACCCTCCTTTAATATATGACATAGCAGCAATCTCTCCGTGTTCTACTTTTTCCTCTGCAAATGGCATTCTGTACCTGAAAATAGCCTAGAACCATTCTAATAAGAAGCTGTTGACAAACACAGCTGCCACAATCTGGTCTAATTCCTTTTCAGAGCCATGGATGATAGAAATCACAGCTACAGGTGGCCTCCACGCAATCTGCAAATTAAATGTGAGCTAGAACTATCCTAAGTAAATATTTCAGTTCAATAATCTTTGGCTACTGAAGACAGAGGGAAGGAGGAATAAGAAATGGTTATTCAGGCAGATTATGAATGGCTTCCCCACCCTCAGAAAAGTAGCTTGGTTTCTTAAATTCGAGTTAAAGAGATCATAAATGACTGAAGATAGTGGGAAAGTTTCTGAAAATTATATGGATGGTGGCAGAAAAGGAGACATAATCCAGATACCTCCTCCTCCCCCCCCCCCAAGAAAATAATTATTGGTATTCCATGAGAAGGATTACACACAGTCCAAAAAGCTGGAGCAGGTGGACAAGAAAACTGCAGGGAGCAACAGTAAACGTTAAACAGCATAGAAATGAACGGAGTATCAGACAACGAGATAGCTGTAGCAAGACTACTGAAATGAAGAAAACTTAGCTGTGCATCCTTAGCACTCCAGGGACATAGGCATTCCAGCGCCTCAAAAACTATGAAACCATAGTTTTATCCATACATATATTGAACGATCAAGTGTCCCTATAACAAATCACAATGTCTGTGTTCCTACAACATGCCAAGGCATAATGATATCTGTGGGGGCCATCATTTTCAGTCATGACTTGTGGAGTTAGCAGTGATATCAACCTCCGTGGGGTCACATAGGAGATCTGTTTAAGAGCAGCAAAAAGTAACACCTTAAGGTGTCTTAACTTTTCTTGCTTCTATGCCCATATCTCTCTCTCTCTCTCTCTCTCTCTCTCTCTCTCTCTCTCTCTCTCTCTCTCTCTCTCTCTCTCTCTCTCTCTCTCTCTCTCTCTCTCTCTCTCTCTCACACACACACACACACACACACACACAGAGAGAGCCTTCACCACCCTTTATCCTTGCACGGCAGCTCCTCCCTCCGCCCTAAATGCACACACAACACGGAAGTCTCCAGTCAACAAAATGGGTTCAATCTCCAGAGTAAAAGCTCAGCCCCCGGATTGCAAGTCAAGCAGCTCCTGGACATGTACAGAACGCGTCTTTCCGCCTTTCTTCCGCCGTCTTTTCTTTTCCATCTCGGCTTGGCTGGGCTCCTCTGAGGTCTGACTTCGGCACATCCACTCCAATCGGTTTGTTTTTTTTTAACTTCCGACTTAAGAATTCAGCGCAGGAGTGTCAGCGAAAGAAAAAACCCCAAGACCCTCAACCATCGCTTTTAGCTCCATGCCCTATTTTTTCAACCGGTATTACGGGAGAGGAGGGGGGGGCTGTTGTGTTACCCCCTTGGGACTGAAACACGCGTGCCAGGAAGGGGGGGGTGAAGGGTGGGGATGCCCCCACGGACAGAGCTCGGCGCCTCTTCGCATCTCAGTTACTTTGTCGAGCAAACTCTTCGACTCCCCCCCCCCCCACAAAAAAAAATGACAGGCGCCGCGACAGAGAAAACGAAGCCGTAGATCTCTTGGCTTGGGCAAAGACTTTATTTAGACTTTAGACCTTACAAAGGGGCGCTTTCGGAAAGCGATGTTCCCGCCGTTCCCATATTTATTTATTTATTTATTTATTTAGCCTCCGAGCGGGAAAGTTTCGCCCGCGGTTTAGAGGACTTACCTCCTGGAACGCCTCAACACGCTCGATCCGAGCGGGCAACGCGGTGCCTTGCCGGCTCTCTTAGCGCGGCTGTTGGTGGCGGTGGTGGTGCTGCTGCCCCCGCGCCCTCCGTCGCCTCCTTCTCCTTCATGCCGCGGTTCCTTCTTCGCGGCTCCCGGGCGAGACGGGAGAAGCAGCAGGGAGCCGGCGGCGCCAAGCATGTGCCCCGTCAGAGCCCCGAGCTTCGGGCTCCTCGCGGCAATCGCCGCCACATTCCCACAGTGGCGAGGCGAGCGAAGAGCGCGCTGCTGACGCGCGCGGCTCCGGCAGGCAGGCAGGCGAGGAAGTGCAGGCGAGCCGCGAGAGGGAGCGCAAGGAGGCGGGGAGCGGCGGCGGCTGAAAGCGGCAGGGAAGAAGCCGCCTTCAGCTAAAGGTTGGTTCCCGCCCCCCGAAGCTCTTCCCCCCGCGTGGGCATAGGCAGATCCACTTTTTTTCCCCCTGCCGTGGAAGAGCTGCCAAAAATAAACCAATTGGCGATTGTTAAGGCTCAACGATCTGGGATTTGAGAGTGAATTCAGGTCGCTCCCAAGGAGCAAATAATATCAAATCAAGAGGATTCATACGTTCGTGGATATCTGACTTTTTATCCAGGTGTGCATTGATGGACATTAAGAGATGATAACCTTTATTGCCTTTTTTTAAAACTGCGAGCACAGTGCCTCACATTAAAAATGAAATTCAGTTGCTTGCTTTCAAAAGAATGTATATATCAACCTATACATGTACATATGTCTCTGTCTCTGTCTCTGTCTGTCTGTCCATCTGTCTGTCTGTCTCTCTCTCACACACACACGTTAATAATCACTGTCCATTTGGAATAAGAATAGAATAGAATAGAATAGAACAAGAGAGTTGGAAGGGACCATGGAGGTCTTCTAGTCCAACCCCCTGCTTAGGCAGGAAACCCTACACCACTTCAGAAAAATGTCTATCCAACATTTTAAACACTTCCAGTGTTGGGGCATTCACAACTTCTGGAGGCAAGCTGTTCCACTGATTAATTGTTCTAACTGTCAGGAAATTTCTCCTCAGTTCTAAGTTGCTTCTCTCCTTGATTAGTTTCCACCCATTGCGTCTTGTTCCAGCCTCAAGTGCCTTGGAAAATAGTTTGACTCCCTCTTCTTTGTGGCAACCCCTGGAACACTGCTATCATGTCTCCCCCAGTCCTTCTTTTTATTAAACTAGACATACCCAGTTCCTGCAATCGTTCTTCATATGTTTTAGCCTCCAGTCCCCTAATACATAGCGGAAAGGGGAAACTTGAGAGTTCACAAGGTTGATGCTATATGGAACAAAAACTGTCTGAATCTGTCACAGTTATCTTAACTAAAGACATTCTGATGTCTTTGAGAAAGGAGCCTTCCTTGGGTCTGGCTTGCTGTGAAAACTTAAAATGGCCTTTTGCACTAGTCTTGATTACAGTATAAATTAGCAATCGTACAGCAACAATTGAGCAAACAGAGTTCCTCAGAAAATATTTCCATATTATGCTTGTCTTTGTACTCAAATTCACAGTGCAGAGTTTCATCAGTTCATTGGCTGATAGGAATGTTTTAATTAGTGGATTAATTGCTTAAAACAGGTTGATAAATTAGATGCTGCTCTTCATTAATCTGGACTACAGGTTCTAAATGTCTGTTATCTATGGAGAGACTCAGTCATCCAGGTCATGGCTGTCCCAAAGGAACTGAAGAAGCTTCTGGGATGAGAAGTGAAATATCTTAAAGAAAAAACAGAAGGTCCAGTCACCTCTTGAAAAAGCATCTTGGGAATAAATGTCTGTTGAAAATCTTGAACACTGAAGAGAGAGAGAAATATTCTGAAGTGGTATTTTCTTCTTATGAATAAAAAAATGTTTATTTTGGAATGATACATGCTATGATACAAAGTATTTAAATTTATATAATCTCCCTCTCTGGAATCCCCACATAAATATGTATACATACTATATGCATGCACAAAAAGACCTAAACCAGATGATAATCCAAAGAAACAGTATGTTTTCCTACAGATGAAGAAAAAAGCATAGTATCCCTTTTAACTAAATGCTGAAAGTTAGACATGGGGACATTCCTTAAAAGCTGGTATCCTTCTGTATATGTTAGCCAGGTATAGCACTTAGGCATACTTGCTTCATTCAAAAAGGGTCATCCTGATTAATGTTTGGGTGGGGAAATACCTCGGGATGTTTTCGTTCGGTTTTCTTTGTGGGATGAATACCTTTGAATCAGATTTGGACTCCTGGTCACTGACTAGACTAATCTCTGCACTTGACAAAGTGGTTTGCCATTGCCTGCTTCCTAAGACTGAGAACGAGTAATTGGCCCAAAGCTATCCAGCTGACTTTGGGTTTAAGTTTGCCATAAAACTCATGTTCTCCTGGTTTATAGCCTGATGCCATAAAGCCTACACCAAACTGGGTCTCTGGGAATTTGAAAAGGTATCTTGAAAAAAGAATGTTGCAAGACATGTTCTTTTTTTAAAACAATTTTTATTTATTTTTGGACAAAGACAAACAAACATAAAAAAAACCATCTTCCATTACAAATTGTAGAAAGTGTGTCAGTTGGTTACAATATTTCCACGCATCTCTTCATGTTCTTATTATACAAAAAAAAATGCATAGATGAAGCCATGAAAATGTCACAATTTTATTTCCTTCCTTCCTTCCTTCCTCCCTCCCTCCCTCCCTCCCTCCCTCCCTCTCTTCCTTCCTTCCTTCTTTCCTTCCCTGTTTCTCTCCCCTTCCTTTCCCCTCCTGTCCCCCTTTTCCCCCTCCCCTGCCTTTCCCTTTCTGTCTGGTCCAGTCCCATCCCTTCCCTTCCCATCCCATTATTTTCCCTTTCCCTTCTCTTCCCATCCCTTCTCTTTCCCTTTCCCATTCCCTTTCCCTCTCCTTCACTTCCCTTTCCTTCCCATCCCTTCTCTTCCCACTCTCCTTTCCATATTCTTGCCAGGAAAATGGCATAGACAAGTTCAGAAATCAAGCTCAACCTGGCAGGGATTCTTTTAAACAGCATAGATTTTAATATAGCAGGCAAACATTTCTAGAAGGACAGTAGTTGTGAGCAAAGGTTCTGATCTGGAACCTTTTTTTTCAAAACTCTATGATACACATGAGAGCCTGTGTATGAGAGCAAATATTCTACCCTTGCGTAATGACACTTGTTAGAATGCAATTGTTTGTGTCAAAACAAGCCTGTGTACACAAAATAAATCCAGATTTTATCCACTAGGTATTTTATTATTTCATCC
Organism: Thamnophis sirtalis; assembly: GCF_051295495.1. Taxonomy (NCBI): domain Eukaryota; kingdom Metazoa; phylum Chordata; class Lepidosauria; order Squamata; family Natricidae; genus Thamnophis; species Thamnophis sirtalis. Next base: position 25,188,300 of record NW_028261391.1, read on the forward strand.
ACTGTTCATGTTTGCTTAATTCCTGAAGCCGTTGCTTTCGATTTGAATCTTTCCTAGTAGCAGCAGTCATACTTTCAATTATCGCTGTGTTAAATGCTTTAAAAAGTGAAATAAAACTTAAAAGAAAAAGAAAGCAGAACATGAAATATTTCATTTCAGAAGCTTAGCCCTTCCAAAAGGGCTAAACATTTATTATGCTAACTACAATTTTCATAAATATTTATGGGATTAGGAATATTTAACCCCCTAACCACTACCTTGTGTCATTTTGATTTCTGAACGGCTTCTGCTCCTATTCCCAGATCTAGTAGCCCTCGCACTGCTTATTCTGACTGACAGGAAGCCTCTAAGATACTTTGCAACTCCATTCCTGTCCCCTGCAAATTTTGTTCCTCGAGATTTTTTTAATTGGAAAGGGCAAGCACTGAATGTACAACTTCTGCATGCAAGACACATTCTCTGCCACTGAGCTCACGGCCTCTCCTGTAAGCAAATGAAAGCTACTGTTTATCTGCTACATTATTAGCATGCGGTACCAGGGAAGCTAGTAGATAAGTGAAAGAGCTGTGGATTAATAAGCCTCTGGTTTGAACCTTTCTTTTCTGTGAAAGGATGAGATAGACTTTAGCATTCTTATTTCAACCACAATTGCCCTCATCATTATCTATAATGTCCAAATCATCAGCATCAACAACAACATTATCATCCTCCTGATAATATGACTGGTAGATGTTTTAAAGATTGCTGAAATTATCCATGTAATACATTTGCACTAGAATTTAAGAGGCTGTAGTAGTTATATATGTATTACATATGTGGTTTGTACATACCATATTTCCCTGATGGTGACCCCCAAAATAAATGCTTGGCCTTATTTTTGGGGATGTCTTATTATTTTTGAGGTACAGGACCTTGACCTGCAGCCCATGGATGAGTTGATCCAGAGAGGGCTAGAAGTTTTGTCTCTGTTTCTGGCACACTCTTGCCAGCTCTAGCACCACAGCCGCCACTAAGAGAAGGAACGTGGTAGCTAAGGTTTGTGGGAGTGGTATCCGTGGGGCTGTTCTACATGGATGGCAGGTGCATGTGGGACACGTGGGGCATGTTTCCCCCTTTACTCCTCCCAGGAAATGGTGGGGACCGGCTACTCATGTGTTTAAATATTTTAGGGGAGAGCTTATTTTCAGGGGAGGATTTATTTTAGCGCATGCGCTCAAAAGCCCAATTTGGCTTATTTTCTGGGGACAGGGTAGAAAATCCATGATTGTTCAAGTGAAGTTAAAAAAGGTCCAAGTCTCTGATAAGTATAATCTTTATTGTCATTGTACTTAAATACAATGAAATTGGTTATCCCAAAGATCCCGAAGAACTTCTTCTAGTCAAGTTCTTTTGTATCCTTTTTACTACTTTTTGAAAAATGATTTCAAAGAAGAGAAGTTTGATGGGCTGGCATGTTCATGTATGGCGATCCACATGGAGGTCAAGGAGTGTCTCTTTGTGAAAGTCCTGGTTTTTCTTGTTACATCAACCTTGCACCAGCGTGTCTAGCTTTCCATGATTTGCATATCTCCCAAATGGCATCCTCCCATTGACCATTTTCAGATTGGAAATGTACACCACCAAGAAAGCTTCCGAGGCATGTGAACATAAATCATATAAAGATGAACACTGGGAGTTGACCACCTGCCACCTGTGAAAATATAACAAGTTTAAAATCCATTGTCAAAGTACATTAAAAAGAAACTCACAAAAACCTTGAGAATAAGGTTGTGAAAAGAAGCCTATTTTTTAGGCAGATAAAACATACAGTATGTGAAACACAGAGGAAATGTTGGCATATGCAGAATTGAAAGGGCTTCAGAAGGCTTCCGGGCTCTGAACGGTGTTGGGAATACAGGCAGAAAACAGTTGCAATATTCTCCAGCGAACAGCTGCTCAGCTTCTGTTTAAAATACTTCCCCCCTCCCCAATTCAAGATAAAATCTAACCTTAGTTGTTTAGAAAAATTACAATGGAGAATATTGTTATCCCTAGTTGAAAACATAGGTATTTAGTTTGTACAGCTTTTATTTATTATAATCTGTTTGTACAGCTGTTAATTATAAATACAGAGATTGTCATTTCTATTCTAAGAAGCATTCCTCAGTATTTTCTTGTAGCATCATTGACAAGCAACCCCATTTTTATCCATTGCTGACATTATATTAATACTGTCTCATTCCAGTCATCATTTAAAGCTTGTTATTCTACTACTTTGTGCAATGGAAAAGATGTGATCCTCACTCCTGGTACTACAACTGTACCAATCACAGTAGCAAAAACTGTAGTTCTCTTTCTACAGAAAGATAGATTTGTGTAATCAGACCAGCCTTAATTTCCATTGGTAATTCCATATGATGCTGATACGATCATGGGTGACACTGTGGGAGATGAAATTATATCAGTCTTGTGAAACCTATTTGGTAGCAAGTGGTAAAACATAAAATGTGGTAACTTGAATCTGCTATCATCATATTATTATGCTGGCTCAAAAATTGTTTGTTTGTTTGCTTGCTTGTTTATTTGTCAAATTTATATAGCTAAATCCTCTCAGCAAGGTTGGGTTCCAATAAAATTAGCTAGTGAGGAAAAACTGTGAGAAGGAGTAAGCTTGAATGTTGCCTTCTATATTCAACTTGGGAGAGAAAACAACTTAAGTAGGTCGATCATTTTCATTGTAGGTTTAGTGGTCATGGAATTCTGTGAACCAAGAAAAAGGCAAATATCTTTAATCTTACAGCTTACAATACATTTATTCAATGTATTTATCCCAAACATAAAATGAAAATGACTTTGGTTTTCACTCATATAATCTTTATTTTAGTTCTAATGTTTTCCCACAAGTGCAGGATCCACTATTTTCGATCAACCAAGTATTGATTCATTGGTTACAACAGCAATTGATTAACTGGCTTGTTGTTTGAACCTGGCATCATGGGCTGACAAGAGTGTGAATTGTCCAAAGTCACCCAGATGGGCCTTCATGCCTAAGGCTGAGGTAAAAATTACAGCCTTCTTGGTGTCTTAACCACTAGACTAAAATTACCTTCCCTTACAGGCATGGAACTTATACCCAAGGACCTTTCTTTTATTTTATTGTACAGAAGTGAACTCATCTAAATCAGAAGCCACTGCAGTTTTATTTAGTTTGGTTGGGTTTTTTTTTTTTAATGAAGAATAACTTTCCGTGAACACGGTAGAAAAATAAATATGGAAAGTGTGAAATTGTCAGATTTGTTCATCATCTGGACCGATTTTGTATATTCCTCTTCAGCATCATCCCCACAGCCCTTGCAAAAGATTCTGAATGAAACTGCAAGTTTTGTCAAACCAAGCATAAATAGTGAAGCTTGGCAAAATGTACAATCAGAATAGAGCGGGAAGGGACCTTGGAGGTCTAGCCACCTGTTCAACCAGGAGACCCTATACCTGTGATGGCTAACCTTTTTGTCATTGCATGCCAAAGGTACATGTGCACGCATGTGACAGCGTGCCTGCATGCCTGCACTCATAATGCAATGTGTACATGACTCCCTCCCCATGTGTCACAATCCCCTGCATATGTGTGCGTGATCCCCCACGCTCTCCCCACTTCCCGCATTTGTGTATGTGACCCTGCACATGTGAGCATGACCCCCACTCCATGTGTCTTCTGCATGGACTCCAGGCATGTGCAGCAGAGACCCCAAATAGTTGGCCAGTAGGAGACGTGTGCGCATGAGCATGCATGATGGAGCTGAGCTGGGGTGATAGCTCGCATGCCTGCAGAGAGAGTTCTATGTGCCACCTGTGGCACGCATGCCATTGATTTGCCATCACGGCCCTATACTATTTCAAACAAGCGACCGTCCAGTTTCTTCTTAAAAATCTCCAGTGATGAAGCATCCACAACTTCTAAAAGCAAACTGTTCCACTGGTTAATTGTCATCACCGGTAGGAAGTTTCTCTTTAATTCCAATTTGCTTTTCTCCTTGATTAGTTCCCATCTATTCTTTCTTGTCCGGCCCTCTGGTGCTTTGGAAAATAAATTGATCCCCTCTTTGTGGTAGCCTCTCAAATACTGGAATACTGCTATTATGTCCCCCACTAGTCCTTCTTTTCTCTAGACTAGCCAAACCCAAATCCTGCAACCGTTTTTCATATGTTTTACTCGCTAGGCCTTATACTTTTTCCAAAGTCTCAGCATCTTTTTTTTGTAATATGGCAACCAAAACTGGATGCAGTATTGCAGGTGTGGCCTTAGTAAGGTTTTATAAAGCAGTAGTAATACTTCACATGATTTTGATTCTGTGCCTCTGTTTATACAACCATGGATTGTATTAGCTTTTTTGGCTGGTGCCACATACTGCTGACTCATGTTTAAGTGATCACACACTAGGACTCCAAGATCCCTCTCACAGTTACTGTTTTTGAGCCAGGTTTTGTCTAATGTGTACTTGTACCTTTGTTTTTACCTGCCCAGGTGTGAAACCCTTTTTCCATATTAAATTTCATTTTGTTGGATTGGGCCCATTGTTCAACTCTATCAAGATCTTTTTGGACCGTGAGCTTGTTTTCCAAGGCGTTGGCTATTCCTGTCAGCTTAATGTCAGGTGCAAATTTGATGAGTTCCCCTTTTATTCCCTCATCTAAGTCATTTACGAAGATATTGAAGAGTACTGGGCCTAAAACAAAGTCTTGCGGTGCCCCACTGCTTACTTCTCTCTAAGTAGATGTAGCACCATCGAGGACAACTCGTTGACTGCGGTTTGTCAGCCAGTTACAAATCTATCTGGTGGTCTTGGTGAAGGTTTTAATTTGTTTAAAGCAGGATATTAGAATACAGAAGTGCTCCATACCCAGTTTACTGAGTCTTTATTACATAAACATAACGCTTCTGCTTTCTTTTTCTTTTAAGTTTTTTTTTCTGTCAGTTCCAAAAAAAACCCCAAGCAGTTACATTACACAACTTGTTCTTTTATCTTAGGGTAAACAATGACAACATATTTGTGCATACCAAATCACCACATATCCCAAGGAATAGTTTATGATGGCTAGATAAGCATAAAAATACTAACAGAAACGTTTTTTAAATAACAGTTTTTTAAGGTTCAGAAACTGACAACCAAAACTGGACCAAAACAAATATGTAAGCACATCTAGGAGCTCTTCAAAAGGATAATATGAGTTCTCAAAGATTGTTTCAGGTAGGAATAGTTTTGGCAAGGGATAAATACGCCAAGGAATTATAGCCAATAGAAGTAGGCAACATTTGCACCAGAAGGTGCATAATTTAAATGCACCTTCTGGCACAAATGTTGCCTACTTCTATTGGCTATGTAAATGTGAAGATGAGCTACAAAATGTGAGCTATGGGTTCCTCAGAATGGTTTCCTCTGTCCCAGTGGAACTCAGGATATTTCGGTAAGTAAATATAATGTTAGAAGCTGGAAGGTTGTATACAACAGAGTAACAGATTTGGAAGGGAGCTTGGGGGGTCTCCTAGTCCAATGCCCTGCACAAGCAGGAAAACCAATAGCAATCCAGACAAATAGATGTCCAATCTCTTCTTTAAAAACCTCTAGTGCTGGAGCACCTAAAACATCTAGAGGCAAGTCATTCCACTGATTAATTGTTCTCTTTGTCAGGAAATTTCTCCTTAGTTCTAGGTTGCTTCTTCCCTAGATTAATTTCCATGCATTGCTTGTTGCTCTGCCTTCAGGTGCTTTGGAGAATAAACTGACCTCCTCTTCTTCGTGGCAGCCCTTAGATATTGGAATACTGCTATCATGTCAAGCTTACTACTTATTTTCATTAAACTAGATTCCTGCAACTGTTCTTCATATGTTTTATGCTCTAATCCCCTAAGCATCTTCTCTGCACTCCATCTGGAGTCTCAATATTTTTTTTTATATCAAGGTGACCAAAATTGCATGCAATATTCCAAGTAAGATCCTACCAATGCATTATATAGGAGCATAGTGGCTCACAAGGTTAGGATATTGGGTTGATGATTAGCAGGCTTGTGTTGAAGGCCTGGTTGCAGCTGTGGGATGGGATAAACTCCTGTCAGATGCTCCAGTTCCTGCCAAAACTGCCAGCAGTTTTGAAAATGGATGACCATGAGAAGATGGGAACCACTTTGGTGGACAAATTAACAGGGATGTGAAAGGAACCCCCAATTAGATGCCCCTGGGCAACAGTGATGTCATCATTAAATCCTTTGAACCAGAAGTCCTTCAGTGATCCCAATAAGATTGTAGAAGTACCAAGGCATTATTAAGTAGTACTTAGACTTATATGATCTTGATTCTATCCCTCTGTTAATGCAACCTAGGACTACATTAGTTTTTTGGCAGCTGCAGTACATTGCTGGCTCATATTTAAGTGGTTGTCTTCTGGGACTCCAAGATCCTTCTTTGATTTACTATTATTGAGCCAGGTGCGACCTATTCTATATTTATGCATTTCGGGGTTTTTTTTGCCTAAACCTAGAACCTTACTTTTCTGACTATTGAATTTCCCTGGACCCAGTGTTCAAGTCTATCAAGATCCTTTAGTATCTTAAGCCTATCTTCTGGAGTATTGGCTATTCCTGCCAGCTTGGTGTCATATGCAAATTTAATGAATTTCCTTCTACCCCTTTGTCTAAATAAATATCTAGATGAAGATATTGAATAATACTGAGTCTAAGACAGAGCCTTTATATACCCCTCTACATACTTCATCCATGTAGATGTAATTCCATTAAGGACTGCACGTTGAACATGGTTGGTCAGCCAATTACAAATGCCTCTAGTAGTGATGTCATATAACTCACATTTTTCTATCTTATCAAGTAGTAGACTGTGGTCTACTTTATCAAAGTCTTACTGAAGTCCAAGTAAATTATATTGACAGCATCTTGCTAGTTCATTAGTTTTGTCACATTGTCAAAGAATGCAATTATATTTGTCTGGCATGATCTGTTTTTGACAAACCCATGTTGGCTTCTGGTTATGACTTTGCTTTTTAATATCTGTATATACAGCATGTTGTTCCCTTTCAAAATAAGCAGTGTTATAAAAAGTACAGAAGCACAGTAAGGAATAGCAGAATAAATTAAAGACATGAGATAAGATCAAACAACTTTTCATCACATTGGCTTCAAATTTAATTTTGAATTGAATTTAAAATAAAAGATAAAGTGTAATGGGTTAGGAAGTAAAGTGGGCATCAAGGCAACTGTTTGGAAGTACATAGCAGATTGCTTCCCCTGTCCCTTCCACTTATTTCAAAGTCAATTTCTAGGTCTCCCGTAGTATAGAAGATGTCATGGCAATTTTTCCCTGAAGGGTTTATTTAATAAATTCAAACATTTATGTGCTAAAAAGATAATAATTATATGTTTTTAGTGATGGACTGGGGAATAAAATTTAAAACAATAGCTGGCACCCAATTAAATACAATATCAAACAAGTAATTACAGTAAATGCAGCATCAACATATAACATACAATAAAATTACAATTTTTTTACAATCTGTTACAGTGATAACAAAGTCATATTCTGAGTAACAAAGTCATATTCTGAATATGCATTCCAGGTACAAACATGATAGGAGGAAGAGGAGTAGGAAGGAGAAAGGGAAGGGGAAGCAGGAGGAGAAGGAGGAGGAGGAGGAGGAGGAGGAGGAGGAGGAGGAGGAGGAGGAGGAGGAGGAGGAGGAGGAGGAATAATAGATCTACCATTTCTGGACTGCAAATATGCAGGTAACCACTAGATAGTAGAACAAATCAGAGTTTTAATTATTTCTTTATTTCTGTACAGAGTGTTGCAGTCCAAATATGAAACATCTTCCTTCCTTTCAGTGGCCTAATTTTGGTTCTATATCTGTCAGCACTTACCACCTGGATTCACAGTTAGAAGGATTATTAGGCAACCTCCTGCCAGTCCCAATCAAGATTCCTTTGCAACTGGGATCAATTGAAGATTCTGGTATTCTTTAACGGCAGCCATGTAGAGTGTGCTTATTGTTGTTCAGCCTGCTGTTATTTTGATGTTATCAAAACGAATAACTATGGTCACATCTGACCAACTGAGTCTCTTGTTAATAATATTCAAAATCAGTTCTGGAAGGAGGGAGGCTTTGCTGTCCTTTTCCCCTTTGCTGCTATGAAGGAAATCTCAATTTCACAGAGGTATTTTACAAAGGAAAGCTCATCCCTGGATAACTTCTGTACTTAATGTGCCATCACTGATCTCATATCCTAGACAGAAGGCATATATCTCCCCAAGACATTTCTGATGCAGTGATTTCTAGGCTCTCTGCTTGTACTTTTAGAATGGGGATCATCAAGGAAAAGGGAAACCAGAAATGGCAAAGGGTGGCTTTCTGATCAGCTGGCAGAGCAGTAGGTGATCTTTAGCTGATCAGCAAGTTCATTCCTTGTGATTCAAGAAGAGGAATAACAAATAACCAAATTATTCCATTCTCTCATTTAGATTGGAAGGAAACCCAGAGTGCAGCTTCGTATGAAAAGAATGTGAGTTGTGCCCTCTTAAAATCAAATATTCGCATCTGCTCAAGGGCACCTTGTTCTTTAATTCCAAGCGTGTGTTTGCCCCTGAGCCACTATCTGGCATCTGTCTCTTGGTGATGCATAGCAGGATTCTAATAGCAAACAAAATAAATTCAGCAGGGTTTGAGTAAGCACAAACATTCTTGCAATCCTGAAGTCTGCCAATACTAATATGCAGAACAAGCCTGCAGGGTACCAAAATTAAAGACGTGGGACAGATGAATTCTTTGCATCCAGCTTTGCAGAGCTTCAGGGGGACAATCAGAGGATGGGAGGAGGGAAGTCCTTGTGGCCAAGGATGCACTTATCATTTCTTGAGAGCTGAAGGCCACAAAGTCAGGGTGGGGACGTCACAGAAATGCATAACATTCGTTTGGGAGAAGTTTTGAGGAACGCTTTGTTTCATAAAATTGACGCGTTTCAGACAAGGCTTACAGCAGGGTTTTTCTGTTTCTCTCCTTAAAGTGGAGGAAACTGTATTTTTTTCACTTTACAGCAATTATATGTTATATGTGAAGAACAGCTACAGTGCTGAAGCTTAAGGCTGCCAAGTCCTGCTGTACAGAGTCCCTGCTAAGTCACGAGAATATTTTTATTGGATGTCTTATGGCATTATTCTTAAGCGAATTATTTTTCAGAGGCTCCAAAAGAGGCTGGTCTTCCTTCATTGATTCAACTCTCTTCCTGAAAGACTTTACAACCCGGAGTTTGTAAATACCATATTTTTCAGAGTATAAGATGCATCTTTCCCCCCAAAAAAGAGGTTGAAAATCTGAGTGCATCTTATACACCGAATACAGCATTTTTGGCCTCCCAAAACCCCGTCCCCTTCACAAAAATGGATGTGCAGAGGGTTTGGGAGGCCTGCAAAGTGCTCCTGGAGGCTGGGGAGGGCAAAACGAACAAACAATGGACCATTTTTGCTTGTTTTTGGCCCACCCAGCCCCCAGGAGCACTTTGCAGTCTTCTCAAACTCTCTGCATGCCCTTTCCCACAAATTGAGGTGTGCAGAAGGTTTGCGAGGATTGCGGAGTGCAAAAACTTTTTTAAAAAAATTACCTCTTCAAAATCTTGGTGCATCTTATACTCTGAAAAATATGGTACTTATGAGCCAAAGAAATTCCAGAAATGAATTTTTGGCAATGTTCACTATTTGACAAAAATGTAATAGGATTATGGGACGAAGGGACCAAAATTTCTGGTTTCTATTGTTTGAATTTTAAGATATAGCAAGTCCTGGATATTCATGAAACGTGTATAACAATAATTCACAGAACATTTATGATGACAGCAGGCTCTGGATAAATAATCCAATTCCTCAGAAAACCAAAATTGTAATTTTAGCATTATGAACTGTACATTCCAATACAAATATATCGCTACAATTTTTAGAATTCGGTCCAGATTGTACAGAGAACTGATTCTTTCAGTCAATGGTTACCTATTTTGGAGGCTATGCGTCCATCCTGGTTCTCCTTGACCTCTCAGCGGCTTTCGATACCATCGACCATGGTATCCTTCTGCGACGACTGCGGGAGGTGGGAGTGGGAGGCACTGTTTTGCGGTGGTTCTCCTCTTACCTCTCGGACAGGTCGCAGTCGGTGTTAGTGGGGGGGCAGAGATCGTCCCTGAGGCCCCTAACATGTGGAGTACCTCAGGGTTCGGTCCTATCCCCCCTACTATTTAACATATACATGAAACCGCTGGGCGAGATCATTCGGAGGCACGGGATAAAATACCATCAATATGCGGACGATACACAATTGTATCTGTCCGCCCCGTGCCAACTCAATGAAGCGGTGGACGTGATGAACCGGGGTCTGGAGGCCGTTAAGGACTGGATGAGTGCTAACAAACTGGTGCTCAACCCGGATAAGACCGAGTGGCTGTTGTGTTTCCCCCCCAATAATTTGGCTAATACACCAACGCTTAGGCTGGGGGGTCAAATTTTATACCCCTCAGATAGGGTCCGCAACTTAGGAGTCCTCCTGGATCCACAGCTGACTTTTGACCACCAGCTGTCAGCTGTGACCAGGGGGGCATTTGCCCAGGTTCGCCTGGTCCGCCAGTTGCGGCCCTACCTAGATCGGGGGGCCCTCACAACAGTCACTCGAGCCCTTGTGATCTCTAGACTGGAATACTGCAATGGGCTCTACATGGGGTTGCCCCTGAAGTGCATCCGGCGACTACAGCTAGTCCAAAATGCAGCCGCGCGAGTGATAGTGGGCGCACCTCGGTTCGCCCACGTTACACCTGTCCTCCGCGAGCTGCACTGGCTGCCTGTTGGTCTCCGGGTGCGCTTCAGGATAATGATGACCATCTTTAAAGCACTCCATGGTAGTGGATCTAGGTACTTGAGAGACCGCCTTCTGCCGATTACCTCCCTAAATCGACCAATCAGATCGCACAGACTGGGCCTCCTCCGAATTCCATCTGCCAGTCAATGTCGACTGGCGACCACACGGAGGAGAGCCTTTTCTGTTGCTGCCCCGACCCTATGGAACGAGCTCCCCATGGAGATCCGCACCCTCACCACGACCCAGACCTTCCGCGCAGCCCTCAAGATCTGGCTCTCCCAGCAGGCCTGGGGATAGGCTTCCAATTACCCGCCCGAGTGTTTGATTGCTGAATGAAAGCTGTGTTTTATTATTTTTCTTTTGTTCACAAAGTGTTTGTTTTGACCTTGCACTTCCCCTCCCCTGTGGTTGTAAGCCGCCCTGAGTCCCCTCAGGGAAAAGGGCGGCATATAAATCCCAATAAACCTAAACCTAAACCTAAACCTAAACCTATTTTGTTTTAATTTCTCTATATCTGCCTTTAAGTATTGCAGTGGCTGATTAAGGCTCTCTGGTGTCCTAAGCACTGACAAATCTTGGTGCCTCCCGTCCTTTGTACATACTGCACAAATCTTCATTGGTTTTCTTTTTCTTTCTCAACTTCGTGGTGCCCTCTTGGGCCTGGTGCCCTAAGCATGTGCTTAGTCTGCATAATGATTAATACATCACTGAAGTATTCTGGATTTCTTTTGCAGAGCAGAGTTTTTGAGTTAAGTCGGTGCCTGGAAACCACAGTTTTATTCTTGTACTTGAACGCCTGGCTCTCTGATCCTACTTGTGTTAAACTGCAAGCAAAAGGAAACACTCAAACCATGCTGGCTATCTCAACATGTTTCAGAGTTGAAGTTCAGAGTTCGGAACCAAAAAATTAAAGACCCTGTATTTAAAGTATTGAAAGACCAGATCCACTAAGTCTAAGTTCATTATTTGAGTCAAAATGTTTTGTTTGCTTTTCTGCTCCTCAAAAAGAAAGAAAGAAGGAAAGAAAGAAAGAAAGAAAGAAAGAAAGAAAGAAAGAAAGAAAGAAAGAAAGAAAGAAAAGAAAGCATGATATTTTTTCTAAAAAGTTCATTTTAGCATGCTGAGGATATCTTTTACTCAGGAAATGACTGTGATACCCCACATAGGAAAAATATTGCAATATGTACATATTACTCTATTTTCCTTCTTGTGCAAGAGTTTGTGCAGTGAAATAATGATATTTAGAGAACCTGATTGCATGCAAAAATGATATAGCCTGAAAAAGAAAGAAATATCTTGCATGAGCATAGACCTTAAAGAAACATTATCTGGTGGTGGGGTTCGATTTTTTTTTTACTACGAGTTCTGTGGGCATGGCATGGTGGGCATGGCTTGGTGGGAATGGCAAGGGAAGGATACTGTAAAATCTCCATTCCGTCTCCACTCCACAGGAAGGTTACTGCAAAATCCCTATTCCCTCCCGATCAGCTGGGACTTGGGAGGCAGAGAATAGAAGAGGGTTGGCCCAGTCAGAGATTATATTTACTGGTTCTCCAAACTACTCAAAATTTCCGCTATCAGTTCTCCAGAACTGGTCAGAACCTGCCGAATGCCAGCTCTGACCTTATCCCATAAGCAAAATGCACACATGCTTGTGAATAGTAATACACAAAAGATGCACACCCAGCATGGAAAGATAGAGAAAAACTGAAAGCATCCAAACTTTTATTTTTCTCGTGTGTTGATGCTTCTAGGGCTAAGCCTTTTTCTTTAACTAATGGCTGTTGCAACCAATTTATCCACAAGCAGGACAGCAAGAAGACATGAAATATCACCTCTTCTTTAAATTATCCACTGCTTTCATGATTGAACTGTTATTTTTACAACCCTTTAGTAAGTTGCTCTTGTTAGCTCTTGAAGAGTATGCTAAAATTGGTAAATGGCAGTTTGTCACGCCCCACTCCACTCCATAATTAGGAAAGAAGACTAAGAGACTCCATGGGTTGGAAATCCAAAGTACTTTTACTAATTATAAATGGTAAGCGAGCAGTAGCGAAGCAAAGTCTGATTAATATGGCGCGCAAGCAATTGATATATAGGATAGCCCGTTCCCCCCCCTTCGGATCAAAGCTCCAGTCCAATCATAAGTCCTTCAAATGTCAGGTGTGAGATAACTTCAAAAAGACAGGCCGAAGATGGAATGTGTAGGCCGTTGATGCAGGCGGGAAACACGTACGCATGCGCAATCCCAACGACTGGTACATCCTAGAACATTCCTCCAGCATTCCTCCAGCACATCAATTAAACCCCTCCCACATACACGCCCCCCCTTCCCGTTTCATGGCAGCTGAAGCAACAGCAAGGCAGAAGCTGACACAGTTATTTTTAAGATTGTGGTTTTGGGGATCCTTCCTATCCCCCTTTTTAAATTGAAATAAGTATACAATTGTTACAAATTTGTTGCAGGTGATATCTTTGCCTGAGAAATAAAGTGGCACTTTTTCATATCTAAAAGTACCATCCATCCATCCCATGAGAAGACTTGGAAATTGTAACTCAGCAATACCTGAAAGCCTGAAAATTCCTACCTCTATGCTATATCAGTCCCAAAAAGGCATGTAGTAAACTTCTCTTCTTTTACTTTAATTCCTCCATTTAAGAGATTACATGTCATCAGAAGGGGCTGATGATTCTGTGTTTTATCAACCTTATTTAGATTCAGATTGCTGAAATTTTCAATCCCATGAAATACAACTTCCTAGAATAAGGATAACCCTGCTTCATTGATAAATAGGAGGTGCAGTTTTTAGTTTCACCACCAAAATGTATGCAGTGATATTTTTTAAACTACAGACTTTACACTTTCTCCTATCTTTTTAAAATTACACCACACTTTTTTAAATAAGACCATCAAATAGATACAATAGTCAATGCATTCTCAAATCAGATTTAGGAAACAGGGACACCAACTCATCCAAATGAAATCTTAGCTTCTCATTTCTTTTGTGAGCCATTATGCAAAACTGTATATATTCTTGATTTTTTTTTAAAAAAAACTGCTATATCAGAAAGATGGAAGAGATGCAAGCAGAATAGGAGAAGAAAAACAAGTATGATCATAGGTGAAAGGGGGGGAAATGTCTATTTACCATGACACTAAAATCTCATGCTTTTATGCATGTCTGTGTATGTTGCATATTACTTCTGACAATGATTTGACAGAGAATGCCATTTTTTAAACATTCAATCCCATTGTCAAGGCTAATGACACCACATTTGTCTGATATGCCAGTGACAGGAATAGAAATTGCAACTAAACTTTCTTGAATAAATGTTGTATAAGGAGAGAGACAGACAGAGCTGCACATTTCTAAACATAGCTGACCATGTGATTAGCAGCCTTGGTGAGCAGATTAAATTCTCATAGCTATTTCCCCAATGGATGTAATTTCCTACATATAAGATGCACATGGTTGTGTACATTTAGCCAATGAAAGCTACACATTGCTTCCACTGTAGCAATACTGGGCTTTTCTGCAAATTGCTAGTTAAATTCAGTGCTTACTGTGTTAAAAAGAACATTCTGATATTTTCTTTTTAATGAAATTAGATTGATTCATAGCAGCTGTTGCAGGAAAAATCAAAGACAGCCATACCCAATTGAACTAACTTCAAGGCTATGAATATTGCTGCAGACTATTGGATAATTTAAAGGTATGCATTTGGTTAAACACACATCTACTTTTAATTGCTTCTATCTAACACAAATATAGAAAAAATAAGCACTGGAATACACTTCATTCTTTATTAAAATATATTCTTTATTAAAGCAATGTATATTCAGTTCTCACTATATTGCTTAAGTTAACTGAAGATATAAAGCAAACTTTTCAAAAGCTTATTAAATGTCACCATTAAATTCACATCAAAGAAATGAAGCAGCACAAAAAAACCAAGGAGAGGGAAAAAAAGAAGCATTCACAGGGAAACTCATCTCTCTCTCTCTCTCTCTCTCTCTCTCTCCTCTCTCTCCCCCCCTCTCTCCCTCTCTTTCTCTTTTGCTGACACTTTTTAAAAAATGTATTTGGTGAATTGGATGAACAAAGTTGTTCTAATTCAAGCTAATCACATAATGAACTGAAATGAGCTGTTTAAAATTTATTTATATTTCATTTTATTATTTTAATTTTGTTAGGAATATGATCTAATGGTTGGGTTGGAAATATATAAATCATATAGCAATGCTGTACCTGTTTCTTTAAATCATACTGTAAAATGTGATTGGTTGCTGTTTCCTCAATCGGCCATAAGAGGGAGCCAGAATGACTGTTTGTTAGATGCTGGGCTGATCTGATCTGAGTGTTTTGGAAGCTGGCTGTGCCGTGAGCTATTGTAAGTTTTGCAACTGCTAGCAAACTTTGAGTACTGAACTGATTATATGATACTGGATTATGTTATTTGGATTATCTCTTAACTGAAAGACATTGATGACTGACTGTCTTATCCGTGTATGACTTGGACTGTTTGATGGACTCTGACACCTCTATTTCCATGAAAGTAAAAGCCTATTTAAATTGCAGTGTCTCTGTATGCTGGTTTGTGTGTTCTCCAACACAACTCTCACAACGCTTCTCTGAACGCACTCGCTCTCCCAACGGGGACCTTACCTAACAAATTTCATACCCTGCAATCATAAGAAAGTAATTGGTTATAAATATTTTAATAAATAATAAGCAAAATTGATGCATTCATAAATATGTTCAAATGTTGTACTTTCGCAATCTCTGCAAGACTTTGCTACATTAATGGGGACAGTTCTTTATGCTGAGGATGAGCTCAAAACAGACCTCAGTTTCCAATGGCAGCAACCATAGGAGATGCCTTGTGAGTTGCCTTGCTCTCTTTTACCTAGGATGGTGGATCTGCTCCTGTTCTCCTGATTTAGCATCTGACAACTGAAGGGAGAATTACAATGGGGTGTCAGCTGTCTATTTATTTTTGTAGACACTAAAAAAAACTCTTCCTTCTCAAGGCAAAACAAGTCTAAAGGTCTTAGAACTGGAAGGAATTCTTCCTCCCATTGAAAAGAAGTATCCTGTATATCTTTTCTGACAATTAACCCTTCTTTTTTAGTATATTCAATTCCATTTTAGCTAGATGAAAGGTAAAGGTTCCCCTTGCACATATGTGCTATTCGTTCCTGACTCTATGGGGGGGAGCTTATCTCCGTTTCAAAGCCAAAGAGCCAGCTCTGTCTGAAGACGTCTCCGTGATCATGTGGCTTGCATGAGTAAATGTTAAAGGTGCACGGAATCCTATTATCTTCTCGCCAAAGGTGATTCCTATTTTTCTACTTGCATTTTTACATGCTTTCAAATTGCTCGGTTGGCAGAAGCTGGGACAAGTAACACTCTGTTACGTGGTGCTAAGGATTTGAACCGCTGAACCACCCAACCTTTTTGATTGACAAGCTCAGCGTCTTTGCAACTGGGCCACCACGTCCCATTTAGCTAGATTAGGATCTCCTTAATAAATGTGTACTAGTTTGATAATTCCTTAGGAAACTTAAATCTGTCAATCATCCACTTTTAGGATGTTTAAAAATATATTGCCATTATTTTTATCCTTCTTGGTGTTGGTTGCACAGTCAGCCAGATGTTTAAATTGGATTTGGCATTTTTAACCACTTATTGAATTCTTCCGAGGGACCAGAGGTAGGCAGATGTTTTTCTTTGATAGTGTTAAAGATATCTGTGTGGGTAAACTCCTCCAAGTCAAACTACCTTTTTTAATAGTGATGTGATGTAATAGGTTGGATTGCCAGGAGGGCGGGGATGCATTCCAGAGGCATAAGAGACAACTCAGTCCCGATAATTTCTGTGAGAGAAAGGGTGAAGATAGCCCCTTTCCAATAGCTTTCTGAATATCAGTTTGTAGATATCAGACTGCTTTAGTTTTGCAAAATTATGTCAATAGGTGTGGAACTGTAAAAGAAAATCCTGTTTAGCTGTATCATTACATGTTCTTTTTGGTTCTTGCGCTTGACAGATGATGGTAATCTTATCAATGCCAATGATATTCAAGTGGTGATCCAGATGTTTTGGAATTGTACCCAAGGCACCTATTACTATTTGCAATTGGTACTATTTTTTATTTTCTATTTCTTTTTCTTTGCATTTAGTGAGTTATTTGTCTTCTTTTCTGCTGTGTCTGGGTACTACAACATCCACTATCCAGATTTTTTTCCAACAGTTGTTAAGTCTGGGATGTTATGTTGCAGGTGCTTCTCTGTTCTAATTGTAAAGTCCCCAAGCACTTTAATTTTTTTCAATTTCTATTATGTTGTCTATTTTGTGGTCTCACTAGTTCTTGCTTGCAGGAAATAATGATATTTCTTGTAGATATTCCAGTGCACCATTATTGGTACTTTATCATGTCATTGTTTGCATTTTGTGTAATCTTCTTGTAGTTCACCATTTATTTAGCTTTTATGGACAGATGGCTGTTGTGTGGTCTCAATTCTGGCTTTGTATCACTTGTTACTGAAGGTTGATCTTTGTGCACCCAGAACCCCCCACAATCTCTTCCTTCAAGTTTCCTGCTCTTAGCCACTTTTGCATCTTGGAGCGAAGGGAAGGACGCGACAAGCGGGTATGCAAAACAGGAACCTTTATTGTGAACAGAGTAACTACGATTCAACGTGGCGTGGTTCGCGCCAAACATTTATACCCCCGGGTTTGAACGAGGAGCCAATGGGGCGTCGAGTAGCTCGACCTATCAGGGCGAGGATTGAACCGGCTCCGCCCGGGAACCAATCAGAAAGGGAGTTCTTCCGCGCTTGTATTTCCCGCGCTAGTATTCAACACCCCTCCCCCCCCTAGTCAAAGAGTTCCTTAGGAAGGGCAAACATAGTCTTTCAAGTAGGTGGGACGGTGACGTTCCCGTCCCGACCTTCGTGGCTCCCCGGCGGTTATCGTCGGGGGGGGAAACCGCCGGCGGAGGTGTGTCCGTGGTGGGGCGGTGAATCTGCGACGCGGTCCCAAGAGATGGCGCTGGCCCCGGGCCCGGTGCCCGATGTCCGTTTGCCCGGGGTGGCGTCTCCGTGGCAACAGGAGCGTCCGACCGTGGCCCCGTGCAGTCTGGTTGGGGTGTAGGTTCAGAGTCTCGATAAGGGCTTCGAGGAAAGGAGTAGCCGGGTGAGGCGCGTCTGTCCGCAAAGTTCGTAACGGCTTTGTTCCCCGAGTGGAGTCGGTCCGTTGGGGGGAAAGTCATCGAGGGTGGCTCATGCTGAGAGCGGGTGTCTGAGAGGTTCGGGCCATCTGTTTCCGCGGGGAGGCGTCGCCTTAACTGGTCCACGTGGCGCCTCCATTGTGTTCCGTCGGCCAGGCCGACCCTGAAGGAACAGGGGCCAGTCAGGGCTGTGATGGTAGCGGGAACCCACCGTGGATCCCCAGAAAAGGAGCGGGCCCATACAGGATCCCCTAACTTAAATGCGTGGGAAGGGAGGGCCCCCAGGTTGCTCGGCAGATCCCCTGCGTAAAGTGGATGGAGCCTGTCTAGGGGGGTTCGCAATCTCCTACCCATCAAGAGCTCCGCGGGACTTTTATTAGTTGTTGGGCAGGGAATGGAGTGCTGGCTCAAGAGGTAAGCCGCCACTCTTTCTTGCCAGTCGCCCTGGTCCATGCGGCCCAAAGCTTCTTTGGCAGAGCGAACTGCGCGCTCCGCCCGGCCGTTGCTAGCTGGGTGATACGGGGCTGTGGCTGCGTGT
Organism: Thamnophis sirtalis; assembly: GCF_051295495.1. Classification (NCBI taxonomy): domain Eukaryota; kingdom Metazoa; phylum Chordata; class Lepidosauria; order Squamata; family Natricidae; genus Thamnophis; species Thamnophis sirtalis. Next base: position 25,206,943 of record NW_028261391.1, read on the forward strand.
CTGATTCCTTGTTCGGCCAGGAATTCTTGGAACGTGGTGGAGGTAAACTGGGGCCCATTGTCCGAGACTATCACATCCGGTAACCCATGTGTGGCGAACATCTTACGCAGGGCCCTCACTGTACTCTCTGCTGTGGTGGAGGTCATGATTACCAGCTCCACCCACTTGGAGTAAGCATCGACTACTATCATGAAGTTTCGGCCGTGGAAGGGGCCTGCAAAGTCAATGTGTAAACGGGACCATGGGCCTCTAGGGATTTCCCACTCACGAGGGGCGGCTGTGGGGGGATTCGGCCTGGAGGTTTGGCAAATCCTGCATCGGCCTACGTAGTCTGCAATTTCCGAATCTAACAAGGGCCACCACACATAGCTACGGGCTAAGGCTTTCATTCGCGCTATCCCTGGGTGGTTTTTGTGGAGTGCGGGCAGGATTCGTGCCCGCAGAGCTGTGGGAATCACTACCCTATCCCCCCAGACAAGACAACCCCCGTGAAGGGCGAGTTCGGCTTGTCGTGCTTTAAAGGGTCGGAATTCTTCCGCTACCTTTTCCGCGGGCCAACCCCTCAAAACCCATGACGCTACTTGGGATAGGACGGGGTCGGTCTTTGTGCACGCTGCGACGTCCGCGGCAGAGACTGGGAGGTCGGATTCGGCTATGGACAAAATAGAGAGCGCGGGCACGTGGGCTGTGTCCGTCTCTGGCAAAGGGCAACGGCTCAGGGCGTCTGCGTGCCCTAGCTGCTTACCCGGACGGTATAACAGCGTATACGAATACGCCGTTAGGAACTCCGTCCAGCGTGTCATGCGGGGGGACAAAATGGGGGGGGTTGGCTTGTCGCCTGCCAGTAGCCCCAGGAGCGGCTTGTGATCCGTGACAAGGGTGAAATTCCTACCATAAAGGTAGTCATGGAACCGCTTAATGCCGGACACTGCAGCCAGGGCTTCTTTATCGATTTGGCTGTAGTTCCGCTCCGTGGAGGAGAGTGTCCGGGAATAGAAGGCTATGGGGGCCTCTGAGCCGTTCGGGAGGGCATGGCTCAGAACCGCCCCTATACCATAGGGAGAGGCGTCGCAAATCAGAACTAGGGGCATCCTATCGCTATATTGAATTAGGACTGCCGACGAGGTCAAAATGTCTTTTATAGCCGCGAACGCGTGCGCTTCACGGCTACCCCATTGCCAGGCCGCTGACCGGTCAAGCAGTCGGTGTAGCGGCTCAGCTAGCGACGCCTTGTGGGGAATAAAAGGGGCGTAGAAGTTTAAAAGCCCCAGGAACGCCTGCAATTCCGCCCTAGAGGTGGGTGCGGGTGCGTTTTTTATAGCGGCGACTTTGGAAGGAGTGGGGTGGATGCCTTGGGCATCAATGAGGAACCCCAAGAATTCTACTTTGGGAACAGCAATTTCGCATTTGCTGCGTTTTAGTTTTAGTCCTGCCTCCCTAAAACGTGTGAGGACCTCCCGCAGTGTTTTCAGGAGTTCCGAGTGGCTGGGGGCTGCGACCAGGACGTCGTCAAAGTAGGGAACGACTCCTGGGAGCCCGTGGAGCAACCGCTCCATGAGGCTCTGAAAAATCCCAGGGGCAACCGAAACGCCGAATTGGAGGCGGCGGCAACGGAAAGCCCCGCGGTGGGTGACGATGGTCTGGGCTGTAGCCGCATCGTCGTCTACGGGAAGCTGCTGGTAGGCCTGTGCCATATCTAGCTTGGCGAAAATGCGGCCCTGCCCTAATGAGTGGAGTAGGTGTTGCACTACGGGAACCGGATATGGGTTTGCCTGCAGGGCCAAATTGATGGTCGACTTATAGTCGGCACATATTCTCACCGATCCGTCGGGTTTGACCGGGAGGACTATGGGGGTTTCCCAACGGGCGTGATCTACGGGCTCGATTACCCCCTGCTCTATAAGCTTATCAAGTTCGGCGTCTACCTTTGCTCTCAATGCGAAGGGGACCCTGCGTGCCTTCAGCCTAATGGGAGCGACCTGGGGATCGAGGCAGAGGGAAATGGGGGTGCCCTTATAACAGCCCAATTTCCCATCGAACACATCTGCGAACTCATCTAGAACGCTATCTACGGTGAGGGGAACTACCCTGTGCACCCCCTCTATGGTGAGGCCCAAAGCGGGAAACCAATCCAACCCAAGGAGAGCGGGCAGATTGTTCCTGACGACTAGAACTGGGAGTTTCCCCTTAAAGTCTCCATATTCCACCCGGATGTGGAATATTCCTGCTGTGGGAATCCCATTTCCCTGGTAGTCTAGGAGGGAGACCCCGACGGGGCGCAAATGGCTCTGGGGAACCCCGGGGCAAAGGCGGGAGAACAGGGCCCAAGATAGGAGGGAACGGGAAGACCCGGAGTCCACCTCCATTCGACAAAGCTGACCTTCGAGTCGGACGGCGGTGCTGATTTTGCGATCGCCGGCGGGAACTTGTGAAGCCTGGTAGACCACGCAGTCGGCGCCGGAGGGCTGGTAGGTTGAGTGGCAGTCCTCCGCTCGCCTCGCAGGACGTGGCTGTTGGCGGCGTTGCGGTGCCTGGCGCTGGTCGCTGGGCTGCATGAACGATGGGGCCGGCACGAGAGCCCGGCAGACCCTGGCGAGGTGTCCTTCTCCTCGGCAGCGGCGGCAGACGGCGGAACGGAACGGGCAGGATGCGCGGCTGTGGCGGCCGCCGCATCCGCGGCAGGGTGCGTTTGAGGCTGGCTGAGCGGGCGTCGGTGGTTGCTGGTGTGGCCTCCGCTTCGGCTGCGTCCTCATTTGTCCGACGGTTTCCTCCTCCTCGTCTTCAGCAGGAGAGAGGTCGTCGACGAGGTTCGTCTGGGTGGAAGGCCCCGCGGCGGTTTGCGCGGGGGGTTTCAGTTGGAGGCGTTCAATGTCGGCCGTGGATTGTTCGGAGAGCTCCGCGGCTCGCGCGGTCTCCACGGCTTGCAACAAGGTAATTTTGTGATTCCGGAGCATGCGGCTGCGCAAATGCACGTCGCGGACCCCGCATACAAACTGCTCCACGAGGTTCTCCTCCAGGTCTGCAAAATCGCACTGGGCGGCCACCGTGCGTAAAGCCTCTAGAAACTGGCTGATGGATTCGTTGGGCTTTTGCACTCGGCGGCGGAAGGTGAAGCGGCGCGCGATCAGAGAGGGTGAGGGAGCGTAGTGGTTTCTCAGTCTGGACATCAGCTCGTCCCACCCAAGTTTGTAGGCTGGCCTCGGGGCGGCCAGGGCTCTCGCAGAGGCGAACAAGCTGCATTTCTCCTCGTCGGTCTGTGCCTGGTTCTTCGATGCGATTAAGTAGCACTCGAAACGCTCCATGAAGCCGTCCCATGATTCTCCGGCGGCTCCGAATGGCGCGAAAGGAGGAAGCGATGATGCCATCGTGGTGTGGAGCCAGAGAGAGGGAGGAAGAGGGCGGAGAAAATTTTGCGTTCGCTGCCGGAGTTCTCAGCCTGAGGATAGCTTTCGTGCTGGTTCAGACGCGGTGGCAGCTGGCTTGTTCTTCTCCGTGGTCGCGGGAACCGGGATCCCACCTTCGTCGCCAGTTTTGCATCTTGGAGCGAAGGGAAGGACGCGACAAGCGGGTATGCAAAACAGGAACCTTTATTGTGAACAGAGTAACTACGATTCAACGTGGCGTGGTTCGCGCCAAACATTTATACCCCCGGGTTTGAACGAGGAGCCAATGGGGCGTCGAGTAGCTCGACCTATCAGGGCGAGGATTGAACCGGCTCCGCCCGGGAACCAATCAGAAAGGGAGTTCTTCCCGCGCTTGTATTTCCCGCGCTAGTATTCAACAGCCACTGACAAGATTCCAGTTTCTCCAGTATTCAATAAGCCTTCATAGTGTACTAGCTTCAGTACATCTTCTTCACTACCCTTTATATCTTATTCTAACGCCCCTTTTTCTTCCTCAACTGTCTAGAGTACTTGCAACATTCCACACCCATCTATGTTCCTTGATAAGTAGAATCTGTCAACAGAACTGCATGACTAAAGGGCATGATTCATAATATTTCTTATTGGTTTGGGAGAGCCACCCACAATATCTGCTGGGCCATCATCCTGAAGATCAGTCAGGTTATCTAGTGGATACAGTTGTTCAGATTTACTCTCTCTTGTACTCAGACTGTGCAGAGCCAGCTGAAATTATGAAAGGATAGTCTGATGATAAATCTGGGATCAATCTGGCTCCTGAATAAGAGATAAATGGATCTCTCAGATGTCATCTTGGCCGCCTGTTTCTTGAACAGGTCTCTCTTGGGTTTTGAAATGGTCAGGGAGATGTCCCTTGTTTGGGTCCCTGCAGCAATGCTGTGTTCATAGACAAAAAGGTGATGCCCCCAATCTTGAAAGAGGTAGCGGCATACAGCCTCCTCAAGTGACTGTCCTTGGAATCAACAGTTTTTGATGATTTTTGAGAAAGTGGTCCATCTGCAGCTAAAAAGAATACTGGAAGAAACAGATTATCCAGATTTATTTCATTCTGGTTTCAGAATATGATTTAGTAGCTTTGGTTGCACTTGTTAACATGTGGCAGAGTGGGGATGTTGGTGGTATATCCATCCTTTTGCTCACTGTTCTCTGAGCAGCTTTCAGTAGTGTTGATCATAATATACTTTTGAGCAGCTATATGGGTTGGGATCCAATTTTCTAATTGTTATTGGTTGGTTGGTTTCGGTTTATTGGGTTTATATGCCGCCCTTCTCCCAAGGACTCAGGGCGGCATACAACATAAAAGAAAAGACATATTACAAACATTAAAAGGGACATTAAATAAAGTATCCAAAAAAACCCAATTGATATTTACAATGAAATCTTTAAAATTAAATTAAAATTAACAACCAAATTAATCCTATATTTTATTCTATTCAGGCCAGGCCGGCTTGCTGGAAAAGCCAACTTTTTAGAGCGCGTCAGAAGGACCGGAGTTTGGGGATTATGCGAAGCTCCAGGGGCAGCTCATTCCAGAGGGAAGGCGCTCCCACAGAGAAGGCTCTCCCCCTGGGGGTCGCTAGCCAACACTGTCTGGCCGACGGCACCCTAAGGAGGCCAACTCTGTGGGATCACACTGGACAGTGGGAGCTACTGGTGCCATAGGTGGTCTCGCAGGTACCCTGGGCCTAAGCCATGGAGGCTTTAAAGGTCATAATTAGTACCTTGAATCGCACCCGGAAGACAACCGGCAACCAGTGCAGGCTGCTTAAAAGGGGTGTAACATGGGAGCATCTAGGTATCCCCATGATAACCCATGCAGCTACATTCTGGACCAGCTGAAGCCTCCAGGTGCTCTTCAAGGGTAGACCCATGTAGAGAGTGTTGCAGTAGTCCAGGTGAGAAAGGACAAGGGCATGAGTGACTGTGCACAGAGCATCCCGATCCTGAAAGGGGCGCAACTGATGTAGCAGGTGAACCTGGTAAAAGCCGTCCCTGGTCACGGCCATCAGGTGTTCTTCTAAACTAAGCCACGTATCCAGGGATGTAAAGTTTCTCCTTCTATCATCAAAGATGGAACAAGATGCACAAATCGGGATGACAGAAACCACAGCCACTCAGATTGGAGGGATTGAGCTTGAGCCTGTTCCTCCCCATCCAGATCCGCCCAGCCTCCAGGCATCAGGACATCACATTGAGGGCATTGTTTGGGTGGTTTGGGGTAGAGATGAAAAGTTGGGTATCATCAGCATATTGACGATACCGTACCTCAAAACTACGTATGATCTCGCCTAGCAAGAGGGGTAAAAGAACTTGACCCCTGGGGCACCCCACAAGTGACATGCCTCGGGGTCGATCCCTGTCCTCCAGTCAACACGAACTGCGACTGATCTGACAGGTAGGAGGAGAACCACTGCAAAACAGTTCCCCCCACTCCCAACCCCCTGAGTCATTGCAGTAGGATACCATGGTCGATGGTATCAAAAGCCACCGAGAGGTCTAATAAGACCAGGACAGAGGAGCAGCCCCTATCCCAGGCCCACCAGAGATAATCCATCTCCATGCTGTACCCTGGCCTGAAACCCAACTGAAACGGATCCAGGTAGGCAGCTTCATCCAAGTACTGGGGAAGCTGACATGCTATCACACTCTCGACAACCTTCACTACAAAGCGAAGGTTGGAGACTGGGTGATAATTGGCTAAAGAAGCTGGGTCCAGGGAAGGCTTCTTAAGGAGGAGCCTAACCACCACCTCTTTCAAGGTGGGGGGAAAGAACTCCTCTCTCAATGAAGCGTTGGTAATCACCTGGAGCCAGCCTCCTGTCCCCTCCCGGTAAGCCTAAACTAACCAAGAGGGATACAGGTTCAGCACACAAGTGGCAGCACTGAGTCTCCCCATAATCCTGTTCATGTCCTCAGGGGTCACAGGGTCAAACTCATCCTAGATAGTCTCCACAATATTCATCCCCGTTGACTCGCCCGAATCTACCCAGTCAGAGTCCAAGCCTGTCCGAATCTGAGCAATTTTATTCTGCAGATACTGAACAAATTCTTCAGCCCTACCCTGCAAGGGGTCATTCCCAGTTCCTTGGTTAAGTAAGGAGCGGGTCACTCTAAACAGAACGGCTGGGCAGTTATCTGCAGAAGCAATAAGAGCGGAAAAATGTTGCTGCTTTGCTGCTTTTATCGCCACTAAGTAGGATTTAACATGAATTCTTACTAATGTTCGATCGGATTCAGACCAGCTGGCCCTCCAACCGCTCTCTAGGTGACTTTATTATTGTTATCGAATGACAGATCATAATATTTCACATCTAAAGCTTTTGTCAAAATAATGAGAGTGTCATTCTACCATTAGGTGCAAGCTCCTTCCTTCCATGCATGTATGCAAGGATGAAATTCAGATCTAAAAGGGACAGAGCTTGTGTTAACAGATTTATCACAGATGCATTTACATTTCTAGGAAAAACTGGTTTGATTTCAAAAAATAATAATAAAAACAATAGGAATTGTAATTCAGGTATCACTGTTGTCCAAGATTTGATGAGTGTATAACATATCTTACACCTTCAATATATGTCCCAAAAGAACACACTTATCTTTATAGGGAAAATGATTCAGTTATAATGGACATGTGAATCCAGAAATTATAATTCTGGTTGGTTGGAATCAGGGGTATTTATTCTAGCCCTGCCTTGCCTCCTCTATTCCAGCAATTCCCCCCCCACCCCCTTAATAAAGGATTACTGAGCTGGCATTGCACTGTTTAATTGAATACTTCAAATAAGTAGAAGAAAATGAAATTTTTCATCATGCAAATTGCTACAATGTGGTGACTCACATCAATCAAATTCTGTACACATCTGTGGAGCTGGAACAGGATTATTAATAGAAATGTAGGCGTTACAAAAAATACAAAGCATTTATAAATAGTATGGTAATACTTTTTTATTTATTTGTGGGTGTGGGTGTGTACATACATACACATACATACATACATACAAACACATACATGCATATATCAAATTTATAGAGGCGGACCTCTCCCAAGAAGTGAGAATGATTGGCATACAACAGATAATAAGAAAATAAACATGTCATAAAATATCAAACTTTATTAAAATGTGTTAAAAGCATAAGGCACACAAGATATTATATTAGCAAGGAAGCCACCTAATGATCTCATCAATCCTTTGGGTCCCCCTAGCCTAAATTTCTTTTGCCCATTTTACCTAATATAATAGAATGGGCATTTTACAGGTTCTATTGGTTACATAGCTGTATTTGGCAGGCCCTAGTTGGCAGTTTTATGTGGTGGCACTTACATTGTAGAAATTTATCCCCCCTGATGTTAGGGTTAGGGTTAGGGTTAATCAATGCTACTTTACTATGAACTGCATCAATAAGACAAAAGAGATATCCATTAAATTGCCATTGAGGGAGCTATTCATCTTGTAAAATCTTACACCCTGAGCTATAAATACACTGGAAACAGATTGAACAATGGTAATGTAATGTTGAAGAATCAACACATTATAAAAGAGAATATCCTTATATCGTATGTTCTCCTTTCTCCTCCATTTTTGATTAGAAATAGTAAATTCAAATATTTCTCGCAAAAAACACAGTCCACAATGTGTTTTCCCCCAGTTTTCACTTACTTTTTTATTCTCTTCAGTAATTTTAACTCATCCAAGAGTCTCATTAAAGTCCATGACACTTATTTTTGGTTAGAATTGCAATATATGATTCCCTAACCAGCTCCCATATAAGGACACTCTATATGCACATACATACATACATACATACACACACACACACACACACACACATATACACATATATATTTGTGTGTGTGTGTGCGCGTGTGTGTTTTTTTATTTGTGCTGATAAATAAATAAAGGGAGACTAGTATAGATCTATTTCAAACTATTTAGCTCTCATCAGCTAGCCATACCCTTACTGGGATTCGAACCTAGCTGATGAGAGCTAAATAGCTTGAAATAGATCTATACTAGTCTCCCTTTATTTATTTATCAGCACAAATAAAAACACAAATATAACAAAGGCAACAGTAAAAATATTGGGTTTCTGTCGTGATGGACTCTTGTGACGAGCCGATTGACAGAGAATGGAAGCAGTTAGCTTCATCCCATAATTGGGGCATACCAAATAAACATTTGAAATGCTTTACTCAAAAGTTACAAAAGTTGTGTTTTATATACATACATACATACATACATACATACATACATACATACATACATACATATAACTTTTGAGTAAAGCATTTCAAATGTTTATTTGTCTCAATTTATTATTGCAGCTTGATTTACAAATGATAATAAAAGCCAAACTGAATTTCTTATAATAATAGTTTATAATTATTTTGCTCTACATATCAATTTGGCCATTGTAATTATTGGAATGAAAAAACAGCTCTCATCCAGTTTTCATTTCTCTCATTTGGCTCCAGGCATTTCTTTCATTCTTACTTACTGTACTTTTTTACAATTTTAGAGATTTACAGAGTTGTTGTAACACTTGGCTTCCATCTTACTTCCAGACGCATCTTCAAAAAAGCAACTTGGAATGGGAAAAGGGAGGATTAGAAGAGAGAACTTCCAGTTTTGTTTTGTAAGACAGAATAATATTGAACTGGATGAAGCACCAAAACTACAAGGGTCATGGATTTAAGGATGTTGTCTCCAAAATTGGCCAGCTCATAATGTTCACACATTAATTGTAATTTCTGCTTGTGATTAAATATATACAAATTCAATACATCTATAAATTAAGTGTTCCAAAACAGACATGATGCTATCTTTAATTGTTCCAATTTTTGTTCTTGTTGACTGATCCAAAGAGATACAAAATTCAGTCCGATTTTTGACAGGCATACACAGAAAAATTCTTCAATCTTAAAATTTAATTTAACGTTCTTAAATTTTTGAGAATTATCTGAACAATTCCCCGCACCAAGCATTGTTTAGACTAATAATATTCTGATTAAATTCTATCAATGGCTTCTTGAAAGAATTATGTCTAATTATCCTTTATCCAAATATATGATTGTGGCTTCTTAGTTAACAAGAACTTTTTATTTGTTAAATTTAGCTAAATGTTAAATTTAGCAAATTATAATTTAGAATTAATACTAATGACTTCTGAAGCCGTTGTTGTATTTTATGGCTAGATAATCACTAACCTAAAGAAGCTCTGTAGCTTAGTTTTTGTTTTTAAAAATATTCTTATTTCCCAATGCTAAACCTCAGAATTCTTTAAGAAATAGAATTGTGCTGAGTTTATTTATGTATGGTATTTGGAGGCGCAGCCACAATGATAGACACAATTCATGCCAGTGCTAATTTACTGCATTGTTCTGTTTAAATTCAATTGAAGGGATCTCACTGTCAGGGTTCCAAGTAACACCCCCAATGAAAGAAGACTTTGAGGCTATTAGAGATGTCATATTAGCACATCTGGGAAAGCCTGAATCTGAAAGTTTCCAAGTTTTCCTCACCCAAATGAAAGTCCAAGTCCCTGCCCAGCACCCTCAGCAATTTTCCACAGCATTAAATGTGGCAGGTCAGAAGGCCCAATGCAAAATATGGCTTCCAGGCCTCATTTGGTTTTTTTTTTGGGGGGGGGGGTAATCTAATAGTTAGGAGACTAAATTATTAGCTATCAGTTATTGATATAATTGGATTTTCTTCTACTGGTTATTAGTCAATTAATTTTATAACAGCATTGTTTTGTATTGGTGTGCATTGTTCAGAATTTTTTGATGAAGATAGCATACAAAACTGAATGACATGTATGCACCATATACAACAATAATCTATGGGGAAACTATGACTATCCTAATATTTCCCTAGATAGTTACAGTCTTCAAACATATTTCTTTTAGAACTACCACTGTTAAACATAAAAACGATTTCACACTCTCCAGTGGCCCTAAAAATCAAGATTCAAGATTACTTTATGGTCCTCTATCAACATCCAAGAAACCTTTTCCATATTGGGTCATATGCCACAGTCTCTCCATAGCTTCTAAAACATAAAATGTTATTCTTGGCTAGTTGTTTATTAATTCAGAACCTGCCAAACAGAATAAAAACAGATGTGCAGAGAGCCTTGGTTTTTATGGTTTACATCTTTGCAGCAACTTCATTTAATTTTGAACTGATAGGCATATCCCGCTGAAAGATACCACTATTTTTTAAGGCAGCTGGCAAGTGAATGGGATATGTGATTAGGTGATAGAATATAGTAAGGAGATGGAAACCTAGGAAGGAGGAATGCATTCCAGAAGAGTTAGAGGCAAGTCAATCCAGATATTATGTGTGAGAGAAAGAGGGTTAAGACAGCTCCTCCCTAAAGTTCACAGAGTATATTATAAATATTAGAATCTGGAAAGGTTTTGTCATAGTGTGGAACAATAAAGAACTCAAGTTTGGAAGAATCTCCATATGTCTCCCTTGGTTTCGGGCCTGACATATCATCCATCAATAAATCTGAATGATAGAAATTTAATTCTGGTGGCAAAATATACTGGTTTTTCTGTCAACATGAACCAAGAGTTATCCCCTCCCAAATATTACAATTACTTTCTAATGGATAGAATGAACTATTTCATAGAGATAACAAGATTTAGTTAAATCTCAGATTGATTGATTGATCAGAAAGTAGCCAAATTTTCTTCTACTAGATTTGGAGATCATCCTGATTCCACAGTTTAGAATCATGGGTCTCTGGTTTTCATTTTGTCCATACGTCCTTGTTTTATTGAATTTAATACCTTCTAATGTATTCTGTTGAAAATTTAAATTTAATCATCTAAATCTAAATCCAAATCTCTATTCCTACTTAAAATCTGTCTGTCTGTCTGTCTGTCTGTCTGTCTGTCTGTCTGTCTGTCTGTCTATCTATCTATCTATCTATCTATCTATCTATCTATCTATCTATCTATCTATCTATCTATCTATCTATCTATTTATCCATCCATCCATCCATCCATCCATCCATCCATCCATCCATCCATCCATCCATCCATCCATCCATCCATCCATCCATCCATCCATCCATCCATCCATCTATCTATCTATCTATCTATCTATCTATCTATCTATCAATCATCTATTATCTAGAAAAAGAACACAGATTTCTTTAGTGACTGTTATTAAAGAACTCATCAGACTTTACTGCAGTGTGAAATCTATGCTGGGTCATAAAGTATTATTGTCTTTCATTATCAGTAGTAAAAGATTTTAACTTTGCTAAGTTTACTAATTTTTCCTGGAAGCCTTCAGATGTATTAGGCTACGATTTCCAATTTTCTGTTGGCTGGAAATTCTGGGATTTGCAGTCCTAGCAAGAAGGATACCAAGTGGGGTAAGTCTGCAGAATGTTTTCAGTAGTTATATTTAAACATGAACTGGAAGATAAAAAAGAAATAAAGTGACCAGCATGGGATCAATGAAATGCTGGTGAGTTTATTGCATGCTATAATAATAAGATGGGCCTTGTGTGTATAAAAATCACCCTCCCAGCATGCAAAAATGTAATAGACATTTTCAGGTAGCCTGAGATCATACGTATACTGTAATCTTCAAGAACTGGGGTTAGTTATTGTTGAAAACCTTCAGCATATCTTGCTGGTGGAAATGGTTCTTATAAATGCTGGGATTGGATTTAATAACATGTGACGCACCACAGGTTGTTTATCTCATGGGATGAACACTGCTTACCTGTCACTTCATTTCCTTCCCCCAAACAGTGCTAATATCACATTTTCATAACAAATTCATTGGAAGCCATCTCACACATGCTTATTTAGTTGTCTGTGGAGCCGTCCTTTTCTTTCATCTTATGTTCATTGTGATAGGGATTGGCCTGGCTGTTACAGATTTCACTGTTGACTTCAGTGAAAGAATCAGTTCTATGTAAAATGCCTGCAGAGCTAATTTCTCTAGTGAAAGTAATAAGAAAATTATACACATAGAAACTTCACATGCCTACCAAGGCAGCTGAGAGTAGAGGCAGAATATTCCCTTTAATAATTCATTGATTTAATGCCTTCAATATTAATCTAAATTCTGCCCTTTTTTTTGGTTTCTAAGTACATTTCCTTCAAAAGTCTTAAGTGATGCCCTCCTGGGACTACTACTAAATGGAAATTTTTATCATGAAAGTAGGGGAAATTATTAAATGCATTTTAATTAATCATTTGGGTAATCATATAAACTGGTTTAATTTTATTTAGATATAAATGGAATAAAATGAAATTTATCTTCATTTATATTTAAATAACTAGGCATAAGTATAAGATACGAGGTAGATTTTTCTTATTTCGTTTTTTTCATAATTTATAATATTAGTTTCTTTTGGGTATGTTTCTTTTCTATTTTTAAAGGTTAAACATTGTTTTGTTAATTGTGTATAAAAGAAATAAATAAGTGCATGTGAATCTTTTGCTATAATTTTTATTTGTCATTATCATAATCTCTTAAATTATCATTGCTCTATTACAACTTTCATTAGTTATTGGTTGTTCCATTTTTATATTTGTATTGTTTTTAACTATAATGGATATATTTTTAGATTGCTTTGTAAACTTCTGAAAAATATTTTTAATTTATTAGTAAATAAATAGAAGTTATTAATCAATTAAAATAATGGTAACTTAACATGATGCTTAAGAATTATCCTCTACATAGACTTCCAATGAAAACTAAGCAAATATAGCTTTGTGCAATGTGGAGAAGATGACTGCACAAAGACCGAAGAACTGGTGATTGGAACGGTTCTTCAAAACTTCACTGAACAAGGAGAAAAAGTGAGATTATCCACATGTACTTCAGATAGCAGAGTACATGACAGTGATTTCCCATGGAATTGAGTGCTGGGAGATGACGGGACTAATCATCAAGATCACAGCAGTGGCACAGTCATTTAAAGCAAGGATCTCCAACCTTGGCAACTTTAAGCCTGGAGGACTTCAACTCCCAGAATTCCCCAGCCAGCTGGCATTGTTGTACAGGCATTGTTGTACAATTCTATGCAATGTCACAAATGAAACCATAAATGAACAAATGTCACTCCGCAGGAAATGGCTATGTTCTGAGATACTGTTTGGAATAAATCCAAAGCATTGGAAATTTTTAACATTATTTTTTAAAAATAGAGTATTTTGAATGAATTTGAATATTATTTCTGACCATATATTCGACTTTACATTTTGCAAAGGAGGGAACATAGGGAGTGAAAGAATTAGTTTCCATTAGGCTCCATTCTTTTCTTAGGTTTGCCAACTATAAAGACAACATCCACTTTTTAATTGCACACATCTGTAACAATAGCACATACATAGAATAATAGAAAAGAATAAAATAACTAGTGTAGGTAAAAAGTAGACTCTTATCAAACTGGAAAATTCTAACAGCTGAAAACATCAAACATCCTTAGTGGAACTTAATTAAACAATGACTGATAATTAGATAATAATAGACATATTTGTTGAATACTAGCGCGAGAATCCAAGCGCGGGAATAAAGGACTCCCTCCTGATTGGTTCCCGGGCGGAGCCGTTTCAATCCTCGCCCCGATTGGTCGAGCTACTCGACACCCCATTGGCTCCTCGTTCAAACCCGGAGGTATAAATGTTTGGCGCGAACCACGCCACGTTGAATCGTAGTCACTCTGTTCTAAATAAAGGTTGCTGTTTGCATACCCGCTTTGTCGCGTCCCTTCCCTTCGCTCCAAGATGCAAAACTGGCGACGAAGGTGGGATACCGATTCCCGCGACCACGGAGAAGAACAAGCCAGCTGCCACCGCGTCTGAACCAGCACGAACGCTATCCTCAGGCTGAGAACTCCGGCAGCGAACGAAAAATTTTCTCCGCCTTCTTCCTCCCCCCCCTCTCTGGCTCCTCACCACGATGGCATCAGCGCTTCCTCCTTTCGCGCCATTCGGATCCGCCGGAGAATCATGGGACGGCTTCATGGAGCGTTTCGAGTGCTACTTAATCGCATCGAAGAACCAGGCACAGACCGACGAGGAGAAATGCAGCTTCTTCTTGTCCTGCTGTGAGCCTTCCATGTTCGCCTCTGCGAGAGCCCTGGCCGCCCCGAGGCCAGCCTACAAACTTGGGTGGGACGAACTGATGTCCAGGCTGAGGAACCACTACGCTCCCTCACCCTCTCTGATCGCACGCCGCTTCACCTTCCGCCGCGGAGTGCAGAAGCCCAACGAATCCATCAGCCAGTTTCTAGAGGTTTTGCGCACAGTGGCCGCCCAGTGCGATTTTGCAGACCTGGAGGAGAACCTCGTGGAGCAGTTTGTATGCGGGGTCCGCGACGTGCATTTGCGCAGCCGCATGCTCCGGAACCACAAAATCACCTTGGTGCAAGCCGTGGAGACCGCTCGAGCAGCTGAGCTCTCCGAACAATCCACGGCCGACATCGAACGCCTCCAGCTGAAAACCCCCGCGCAAACCACCGCGGGGCCTTCCACCCAGACGAACCTCGTCGACGACCTCTCTCCTGCTGAAGATGAGGAGGAGGAAACCGTCGGACAAATGAGGACGCAGCCGAAGCGGAGGCCACACCAGCAACCACCGACGCCCGCTCAGCCAGTCTCAAACGCACCTTGCCGCGGATGCGGCGGCCGCCACAGCCGCGCATCCTGCCCGTTCCGTTCCGCCGTCTGCCGCCGCTGCCGAGGAGAAGGACACCTCGCCAGGGTCTGCCGGGCTCTCGTGCCAGCCCCATCGTTCATGCAGCCCAGCGACCAGCGCCAGGCACCGCAACGCCGCCAACAGCCACGTCCTGCGAGGCGAGCTGAGGACTGCCACTCAACCTACCAGCCCTCCGGCGCCGACTGCGTGGTCTACCAGGCTTCCCACGTTCCCGCCGGCGATCGCAAAATCAGCACCGCCGTCCGACTCGAAGGTCAGCTTTGTCGAATGGAGGTGGACTCCGGGTCTTCCCGTTCTCTCCTATCTTGGGCCTTGTTTTCCCGCCTTTGTCCCGGAGTTCCCCAGAGCAAATTGCGCCCCGTCGGGGTCTCCCTCCTAGACTACCAGGGAAATGGGATTCCCACGGCAGGAATATTCCACATCCAGGTGGAATACGGAGAATTTAAGGGGGAACTCCCAGTTCTAATCGTCAGGAACGATCTGCCCGCTCTCCTTGGGTTGGATTGGTTTCCCGCCTTGGGCCTCACCATAGAGGGGGTGCACAGGGTAGTCCCCCTCACCGTAGATAGCGTTCTAGATGAGTTCGCAGATGTGTTCGATGGGAAATTGGGCTGTTATAAGGGCACCCCCATTTCCCTCTGCCTCGATCCCCAGGTCGCTCCCATTAGGCTGAAGGCACGCAGGGTCCCCTTCGCATTGAGAGCAAAGGTAGACGCCGAACTTGATAAGCTTATAGAGCAGGGGGTAATCGAGCCCGTAGATCACGCCCGTTGGGAAACCCCCATAGTCCTCCCGGTCAAACCCGACGGATCGGTGAGAATATGTGCCGACTATAAGTCGACCATCAATTTGGCCCTGCAGGCAAATCCATATCCGGTTCCCGTAGTGCAACACCTACTCCACTCCTTAGGGCAAGGCCGCATTTTCGCCAAGCTAGATATGGCACAGGCCTACCAGCAGCTTCCCGTAGACGACGATGCGGCTACAGCCCAGACCATTGTCACCCACCGTGGGGCCTTCCGTTGCCGCCGCCTCCAATTCGGCGTTTCGGTTGCTCCGGGAATTTTTCAGAGCCTCATGGAGCGGTTGCTCCACGGGCTCCCAGGCGTCGTTCCCTACTTCGATGACGTCCTGGTCGCAGCCCCCAGCCACTCGGAACTCCTGAAAATACTGCGGGAGGTTCTCACACGTTTTAGGGAGGCAGGACTGAAACTAAAGCGCAGCAAATGCGAAATTGCTGTTCCCAAAGTAGAATTCTTGGGGTTCCTCATCGATGCCCAAGGCATCCACCCCACTCCCTCCAAAGTTGCCGCCATCAAAAATGCACCTGCACCCACCTCTAGGGCGGAATTGCAGGCGTTCCTGGGGCTTTTAAATTTCTACGCCCCTTTTATTCCCCACAAGGCGTCGCTAGCTGAGCCACTACACCGACTGCTTGACTGGTCAGAGGCCTGGCAATGGGGTAGCCGTGAAGCGCACGCGTTCGCGGCTATAAAAGACATTTTGACCTCGTCGGCAGTCCTAATTCAATATAGCGATAGGATGCCCCTAGTTCTGACTTGCGACGCCTCTCCCTATGGCATAGGGGCGGTCCTGAGCCATGCCCTCCCGAACGGCTCAGAGGCCCCCATAGCTTTCTATTCCCGGACACTCTCCTCCACGGAGCGGAACTACAGCCAAATCGATAAGGAAGCCCTGGCTGCAGTGTCCGGCATTAAGCGGTTCCATGACTACCTCTATGGTAGGAATTTCACCCTTGTCACGGATCACAAGCCGCTCCTGGGGCTACTGGCAGGCAACAAGCCAACCCCCCCCATTTTGTCTCCCCGCATGACACGCTGGACGGAGTTCCTAACGGCGTATTCGTATACGCTGTTATACCGTCCGGGTAAGCAGCTAGGGCACGCAGACGCCCTGAGCCGTTGCCCTTTGCCAGAGACGGACACAGCCCACGTGCCCGCTCTCTCTATTTTGTCCATCGCCGAATCCGACCTCCCCGTCTCTGCCGCGGACGTCGCAGCTTGCACAAAGGCTGACCCCGTCCTATCCCAAGTAGCTTCATGGGTTTTGAGGGGTTGGCCCGCGGAAAAGGTAGCGGAAGGATTCCGACCATTTAAAGCACGACAAGCCGAACTCGCCCTTCACGGGGGTTGTCTTGTCTGGGGGGATAGGGTAGTGATCCCCACAGCCCTGCGGGCACGAATCCTGCCCGCACTCCACAAAAACCACCCAGGCATAGCGCGAATGAAAGCCTTAGCCCGTAGCTATGTGTGGTGGCCCTTGCTAGATTCGGAAATTGCAGAGTACGTAGGCCGATGCAGGATCTGCCAAAACTCTAGGCCGAATCCCCCCACAGCCGCCCCTCGTGAGTGGGAAATCCCTAGAGGCCCATGGTCCCGTTTACACATTGACTTTGCCGGCCCCTTCCACGGCCGAAACTTCATGATAGTAGTCGATGCTTACTCCAAGTGGGTGGAGCTGGTAATCATGACCTCCACCACAGCAGAGAGTACAGTGAGGGCCCTTCGTAAGATGTTCGCCACCCATGGGTTACCGGATGTGATAGTCTCAGATAATGGGCCCCAGTTTACCTCCACCACGTTCCAAGAATTCCTGGCCGAACAAGGAATCAGACACGCAGCCACCGCCCCTTATCACCCAGCTAGTAACGGCCGGGCGGAGCGCGCAGTTCGCTCAGCCAAAGAAGCTTTGGGCCGCATGGACCAGGGCGACTGGCAAGAAAGAGTGGCGGCTTACCTCTTGAGCCAGCACTCCATACCCTGCCCAACGACTAATAAAAGTCCCGCGGAGCTCTTGATGGGTAGGAGATTGCGAACCCCCCTAGACAGGCTCCATCCACTTTACGCAGGGGATCTGCCGAGCAACCTGGGGGCCCTCCCTTCCCACGCGTTTAAGTTAGGGGATCCTGTATGGGCCCGCTCCTTCTCTGGGGATCCACGGTGGGTTCCCGCAACCATCACAGCTCTGATTGGCCCCTGTTCCTTCAGGGTCGGCCTGGCCGACGGAACACAATGGAGGCGCCACGTGGACCAGTTAAGGCGACGCCTCCCCGCGGAAACAGACGGCCCGAGCCTCTCAGACACCCGCTCTCAGCATGAGCCACCCTCGGTGACCTTCCCCCCAACGGACCGCCTCCACCCGGGGAACGGGGGACAAGCCGATACGAACTTTTCGGACAGACGCGCCTCAACCGGCTACTCCCTTCCTCGAAGCCCTTATCGAGACTCTGAACCTACACCCCAACCAGACTGCACGGGGCCACAGTCGGACACTCCTGTTGCCACGGAGACGCCACCCCGGGCAAATGGACATCGGGCACGGGGCCCGGGGCCAGCGCCATCTCACGGGACCGCGTCGCAGATTCACCGCCCCACCACGGACACACCTCCGCCGGCGGTTCCCCCCCCCGACGACAACCGCCGGGGAGCCACGAAGGTCGGGACGAGAACGTCACCGTCCCACCTACTTACAAGACTATGTTTGCCCTTCCTAAGGGAACACTTTGACTAGGGGGGGAGGGGTGTTGAATACTAGCGCGAGAATCCAAGCGCGGGAATAAAGGACTCCCTCCTGATTGGTTCCCGGGCGGAGCCATTTCAATCCTCGCCCCGATTGGTCGAGCTACTCGACACCCCATTGGCTCCTCGTTCAAACCCGGAGGTATAAATGTTTGGCGCGAACCACGCCACGTTGAATCGTAGTCACTCTGTTCTAAATAAAGGTTGCTGTTTGCATACCCGCTTTGTCGCGTCCCTTCCCTTCGCTCCAAGATGCAAAAATATTTTAGGACTCTTTACACATTTTCCTGTATTGGTACATACCAAATTTTCTTTAAAGTAAGCGAATTTTAGTTATGATGACTGCAGACTTTCCTAGACAGAAAGCCATTACAAGAATGATTGGCAGACTACTTTATTTTTTTCAGACAGGAAGATAACTTTGACAAAAAAAAACCAGGAACATTAAAAAGATAGATACCTTACATTTCACATTTTCAAGCACTTACATTTAAAAGTAACTATACTGAAAGGATATGACTTGTTATACACAGCAATAATTGATATTAGAAGAACATACATGATGATGTCATTTTATTTCTGCTTAATTTGTAATATTTATGCAACTCCAGTATCATGCATAGAATTTTGGTTCAGTCCAACATGATAGATCCAGAGATGGTATTCTACCAGTTTGGACTGGTTCGCCCGAACTGGTAGCAGAAATTGCAGGTGGCTCTGCCCATCCACCCCGGCTCTATGGCATCCCATTTAGGCCTTTTTTTCACCAAAAGCACATTCGTGGAAGGCTGTGCACCAGTGCATGCATACTCACATTTGCAAACCGGTAGGGAAGGGAAGTATATACCCCAAGAAGCTTACTATCTAAAATCCTGTTGTAAGAAATGGAGCAGAGTAGCAGAAAGAAAAATTGGTTTCAAAGAATAGCAGCAACATCCATATGCTCAGATTTAGGCTTAGACATCAACTAAGCTTATTGATTACCATTTCTTTTCCCATATATTCCAAGGTGGTTTGCAAGAAGCATCAGAGCGCTGTTACAAAATAAAAATCCATACAGATATTAGACAGAGGTAGAGATTTAAAAAGGTCATCATAAAAAGAGACGCCATAGGCTTCATGGAAAAGATATGAGATATGAACTGAACTAGGCCAATAGCCTCCAGCAGATGACTTGACCCGAAAGAGCAAGCATATAGAGCAGCAAGAGGATAATATTTCCTGAACTACAAGAGATCTTATGCTGCTTAATACATTTGTTCTAATGTTAATTATTAAAGACAGCATTAGAAACTAAAAATATTCTACTCAATAAAAACAACATAGGAGAAAATATAAACATTGAGTTAGGGGCAATGTTGGATTCATACAACAGAGCAGCTTGCTACACCTCTACTACTGGATCATTGATGATTCACTTTGTTTTGGAACTGAGTTCTAGTCAGATAGATATGTGAACTACCATGTTATAAATCCATAATATAATTTATTTATTTGGTTATTGAATGTATCTACAAAAGGTATTTTGTATTCCGGGTTATCATTTTGTGCAAACTAATATCTTGAAATGTGTAACCATTCACAACAGACATAAGTATTAGCAATGGTATCATTCTTAGTACTTATAATATTATATTATTAACTATAAATGTTATAATTATTATAATTCCAAATGGACAGAATACTTAAATACATTTAATTCTGCTATTTTGCGCTTCCTTGGGACAAAAAAGGCAACAGATCAGTAATAGGAGAGCAAAATCTCTCCCACTGCTCTCTTGCTGTTATGATTTCTAATGCCAAATTTGTGTTCAAATAGTCTGTGCAGAATGTAGAGAAACACCATTTATAGATTTTGTGTTTTTTTTAAATGGTTGCTAAATCTCTGAAAGCTGCCTTCTAAATAAAATAGAGACACTCTAAACATGTTGCTAATCAAAATATAACTGCACAGAGAACACAATATGTGCCATAATTCCTGTTCCACAAAATGACCTTTCCGTGTACAATGCAATGGTGGGTTTATTACCAGTTCGGGCGTTTTGCACGTGCTTCTCTCGTGCACATTCCACACGTTGCTGTGCATGCTCAGTTTACCAAAAACTGTTCTGCGCATGAGCAAAAACATGCTGGCAATGGGAGAAGAGACCAGGGAATCGGTTCGGGGGCATGGCAGGCCTGAGTCGCTGCCAGTTCCAGCGACCCAAGCCAGAAAATTACTACTGGTTGAACTGAGCCGGTCCAAACTGGTAGGAACCCACCTCTGGTACAACAACAGTCATAAGTATTGTTCTGGAAGATCATGGGATGAATGATGAGATCATAGAGTATCTTTTCAAAAGCCATCCAATCTCAGTGGGGAAAAAGGCTATTGGTCCATAATAACTAGCTCTACATTGAGAAACAGTATACAGTATATGCAACTCCTGCCCACAAGGCAATAATCTTCTTTAATTTGAAGCCTACACACCAGGATGGTCTGCAAAAGCTTTTAGAATGTTCACTAAATGCAAATTTAAGCCTCTCTCTAAAGAGAGAGAGGAAAAAAAAACATTTCAACCTGTCAGTAGTGACTGTGATTGTGACCTTTTACAAGCTGTCTTCCTCACCTAACAGAAGCTCTTAAATAATAACATTGCTATTTTTAACCCTCCCCCCAAAGCACATTGTCAAACCTTCCCACAAAAAAAGCACAGTCAAACCATCCTACATTTCAGTATGGCTAGAAAGAATAGTAAGGTGGTGTTTATGCAGGAAAGTTGAGTTCAGCAACAGAGAAATCCAGGATCTAAAGTACAGGAAGAATGTTATCCATAGGAAATATATAATGTACCAGTTAGCAACAATGTACAAATTCATGTTTATTACTTAAAATAACTGGGCTTTCATTCTGTGTACTGATTGAACTGCATTTTAGCTAGCAAATTGGAGCGGACTCTGATCCTTAATTTTTAATAACCAGATAACCAGATAACCCTTTGATCCATTAGGTCAACTTCTGAGAAAAAAATAGCCTTTTGTAATGTGTGCACTTTTTGCCTATATTTAACATAAAATTTTAGGCTGATTGTATATCTTATATCTTAATGCTGGGTGGTCAAATGATCATCATCTCAGAAGAGTATATATCATTAGTAGAAAAATAACTATAGTGGCAAACCAATTTCAATTTTAAGTCAGATAAACAGAATAACCACTGGTGGCCAAAGCATCAGTGGGTCCCAGAGCAACTTCTGACTTCCTGGCGGTTTCCCCATTCAATGTTTGTGGGAAGCTGCAGGGAACATCAAAATTCACAATCACATGACCACAGAGATGCTGCAATGGCAAACAACTTTGCAAATAAAACTGGTGTGAACATTGTGAAAAGTTTAACAGCTTACCTAAAATACTCAAGGATTGAAACTAGGACGTCAATCATAGATTATGATTAAAAGTAATATTCCAGGCAATTCTCAGCACCATTTTGGCAGGAGATAAGTGTAAAAAATAAATGCTTCTATAGCTTTTTTTAATGCCATTTTATCTCCTAGGCTTTTCTAGCTACAAAACATATATCTGATCCAGTGGGTTGTTTTTATTTTACTATAATTCTATATGTGAAAAGGCATTTATCAAAAAATTACCCCTGACAATACAGCGCTGTATTATCCCTGACAATGATAGGTGCACAAGGTGGCGCAGTGGTTAAATGCAGCACTGCAGGCTACTGCTAGATCAGCAGGTCAGCGGTTCAAATCTCACCGGCTCAGGGTTGACTCAGCCTTCCATCCTTCCGAGGTGGGTAAAATGAGGACCCAGATTGTTGGGGGCAATATGCTGACTCTCTGTAAACCGCTTAGAGAGGCCTGAAAGGCCTATGAAGCGGTATATAAGTCTACTGCTATTGCTATTGCTATTGCAGCGCAACCAACACAAACCCTAAAAAGGAATTACACTGCCATACATCGAGAATATCTCAGAATCTCCAACAGATTACTATAACCACATGCAATCAGCATAGCACGCAAGCCAACTAAAGCCTTTCAAATCATCCTAAGCAAACCAAAAGACCCAGCAACCCCAGAAGGAAAAACAGGACATAAAGTAGAATGTAAGGATTCCAACAACCACTATGTAGGGAAACAGGAAGAAGACTGGCAGAATGCATCCATGAACATTAGCTAACAGTCAGAAGAGATGATGAAACTTCTTTAATTTCACAACATATAGAGCAGTGATTCTCAATCTGGGGGTCGGGAACCCTTCGGAGTCAAACTACCCTTTCACAGGGGTCGCCTAAGTCCATCGGAAAACACATATTTTAAAAAAAATATGGAAAACATAAAATAATGTTGTGGTTGGGGGTCACCACAACATGAGAAACTATATTAATGGGTTGCGGCATTAGGAAGGTTGATATAGACAGATTTAATGATAGTTTCATTTGGGAAAATGTGACAATCTTAGACCAAGCCAATTCCAAAAATGCCAGGGAATTTCTAGAATCCTGGCACTCTACAAATTAGCCACCAATAGACACATATACATTAACAATATCTATAGATTATGAAAAAGAGACAATCAACCAGTCCAAAAGGGAGCAAAAAGACCCAAGCACTTCTCCACCAGCAGTCAGTACCCAGATCAAGCATAGACTAACTCCAAAGTTAACATCAGACCAGTGGTGGGTTGCTCCCTGTTCAGACGAATTGGTAGTAGCGGCGGCGGGAGGCCCTGCCCACCCGCCCAAATGCTTCTGCGCAGAACCATTGCATGTGCGTGGGATTGCGCCTGAACTGGTAGTAAAAATATTTGTAACCCACCACTGCATCAGACCAACAACCAAATAAGCAATACCCCAACAAAGAAACTGTCAAAGATCCAACAGTAAACAGCCCAACCAAAGAATCTCTAAAACACCCCGACAAACACTGACAGGGCAAGCCACCAGAATATAAATTGACAGCAAACCATATTCCTTGCTAGCACTCATGATGTTACTCAGTTTGGGTAATGAAAGGTCTGCAAGAAAACAAGCAAGGTCAGAAAGCACCAAGGACCCCACACTTAATTTTGCTAAAAAAAAGAAGAAAAAAAAGAAGGAAAAATACAGTTAGGAAGAAAAAAATAAAAGACAAAGCTTTCTTTAACACTGTATATTTATTCAGTAGAAGTTCTTCTCATCCCCCATAAAATTCATTGCTACTGTAATCAACCACTATGCCTCTCCCACTGCAAATGCAAGTAGTCCTCAATTTATAACTGGTAATTTAGAGACCGATTCAAGTTACAATGGATGCCAAAAAATACTTCTGACCCAGATTCATAGCTCTAATGCACACTTCCCCATGATTGTATGATTGCATTTTAGGCACTTGGCAAGCAAAATGCATTTATGGCCATTTGCAGTGGCTTGCAATCATGTACCTGCAATTTACAACATTTTTTTGTGTGGAAAAACTGACATTTGCTTCTAGTTTCCAGCAAAAAAAAAAAAAAAAGAATCCATTGGAGCTAATGGGTTTACTTAATAAATCTATTTGGTCACATGATTACCTCACTGTAAGTCCGGCACAACCATAATTCTGTGCTCAATTATGGTCATAAGTCAAGGACCTGTAAATAAACCACATTGAACTACTTTATAATGACTTTGAGTAGATGACCTTTGATTCTTTTTCCCCCTTAATATTTACATACCTGTTAACAATAAGACCACTATACATGAAAAAATTAGAATTAAAATTAGCTATAGAATTGAGGGGGGGTGTTCTTCTTAAATGGTAATACTCCACCCAAATCACCATAACTATTCTGTAGCACCTACACATATGCTGGGCTGAATTCCCATCAGGCCACAATGGCCCTCCATAAGACTAAGAGGGCAGGACCTCAGATTCATAGGGAAGGTTATTTCATAGGGCAAGTGTCAATGTTAAAAGGCATGTGAAAGAAGAGCCGATGCAGTGCCTAGAACTGCATTTGCTGTTGAATTCTGTACCAGCTAAAGCTTCTAGGTGGTCTTCCAGGGCAATCCCATGTGGAGTTCATTGCAGTAGTATTTGTCTGCCTTTCCCTTATCTTTGACTTATGGTGCTAAGCTGTGGTGAAATTCAATTTTTTTAACTACTGGTTCTGTGGATGTGGCTTGGTGGGTGTGGCAGGGGAAGGATATTGCAAAATCTCCATTCCCTCTCCACTCTGCCAGAGGTGGCATTTGCTGGTTTTCCGGCCTACTGAAAATATCCGCTACCAGTTTTCCAAACCTGTCAGAACCTGCCAGGAATTTCACCCCTGGTGCTAAGCCACCATTGATCTACTGAAAAGTTCAAGACATGAAGCACTCACCTGAGATAGACTGCCTGGATCCCTACTGTTCACTCACCCTTTCTGCTACCCCTTGTATATCTTGTGTATCACTCCCCATACATAAATATAGGCATAATAGTATTAAAGGTAAAGATTGCCTCGCACATATGTGCTAGTCGTTCCCGACTCTAGGGGGTGGTGCTTATTCGGTTTCAAACCCGAAGATCCAGTGTTATCCAAAGACGTCTCCGTGGTCGTGTGGCCAGCATGACTAAATGCCGAAGGCGCATGGAACACTGTTACCTTCCCACCAAAGGTGGTTCTTATTTTTCTACTTACATTTTTATGTGCTTTCAAACTGCTAGGTTGGCAGAAGCTGGAATAAGTAACAGGAGCTCACTTCATTATTTGTTGCTAGGGATTCTAACTGCTGAACTGCTGACCTTTCTGATTGACAAGCTCAGCATCTTAGCCACTGAGCCACTGTGTCCCTAGTATTGCATTCCTACAAAAGCAATTGTAGTTTGCATGCATTGGTAAGATGATTTTCTCAAGTATTTAGAAATCCAGAGAAATCTCTTTGAGAGGAACATTACACATTTTTTGGCTTTACTCCTATGTTTAGGGTATAAATGTTAATGCAAAATTACAACTGCATCAAAAACCTGGATTTCTGATGTTACCTTTCAAAGTGGTTTTTTTTCTCATCAGGAATTTTTTTTTTAAAAAATGTCTAGTCGGTATGCTGCCAGTAATTGTTAATGCTATTCAATAACTGACTAAAAATATTAAAAGTAGGAATTTGTATTTCTGGCACTATAGTCAGAACAGTGACTGCAAGTTTTTACTTTAGCATTTAAAATTGTTAAAAGTTAGGAATTGAAACTTTGGCTGTTCAAGCAAAAGATTGTGAAAATTATCTGGTTCTCCTTCTAGATGATCCTAATCAGATTTTTTTTTAAATTAATTAAATTAATTTTTTTTAAATTAAAAATTACTAACATTCATAAATGGAATTTGGGTTTTTTTTTCATTCATTATAAGCCTGCTCCTGGTAATTTTTAGTCATTTAATGACATAAAACTCTTATAGCCATCAGCATCCCCAAAATACATAGATATTTATATCTCTATCCAGAGAGAGACTTCAGATTGATTCCTTGATCATGAGTCACAATCCTAGTTCTCTAAATACAGTCAATAGCTAACAAGGAGGGATTTAATTAAAAGCAAGTCAAAGCATACAGAATGATACATTCTCAATAGCTGTGTTCAGATGATTAGGCTCATTGTCCTGAAAAATATATGAAACCATTTCAGTTCAGGAGGTAATTTAAAACAATATTTTTGAAAGCTTATTTTATTATTGTATTCCTGCTTGTTTACCATACTCTTATTACTAGCAGCTTAAAACATACATTGAGCTGAGTTCTGTTTTGTTTTGTGAAGTAATTTGTTATTCAGGGAAGGTTTTTTTAAGGTTGGCTAACTTGTCCTACTTGCTGTCACCTAATATGACACTACAGGATTATTGATTGGCTTCCCTGAAAATCCTAATTGTATGCAAAATGGAAGCATATATATGCTAATTAATTAAGTAATCATATAATTAATTTGTCACAAGCATCCTTTGTAAGAGCTAGGACCTACTCTCTGTAGGCATCAATGAACTTGAGATCTTTAACTCAGTGGTGGGTTTCAAAAATTGTTCGAACCTACTCTGTGGGTTTGGCGTCCTTTGTGGGAGTGGCTTGCCGCCCATGTGACTGGATGGGAGTGGCTTGCTGCCCATGTGACCGGATATGAAGATGCCGAAGACACTTGTCAGAACCACCTTAAATTACCTCACGCACAGCACTGGCATGCATAGGAATATGATGTAAACTTGTTTTTTAAAAGGCATCTTTGGTTTGTGTTAAAACAACTTTAACACACGCAATGTTCTGATTGCACCACAAACGCAGTATCATCCTTACCTTTCACAGAGGCACTGAGTCTTATAAATATGAGCATCATAGTGTAGAATAATCATATCCAAGGACCAGTGGTGGGTTTCAATTTTTTTTGGAATCTCTTCTGTAGGTGTGACCTGCTTTCCGGGTCCACTGGTGGAACCTTTTCTAACCGGTTCGGTAGATTTGACGAACCAGTTCTACCAAATAGGTGGCAACTGGTAGGAACCCACCTCTGCTTTAACTTTATCTCAAGACTTAGGAGTCTCAAATGGATTTCACTGGTTGAGTACCATCCTTCTGAGATAGGTAAAATGAGGACCCAGATTGTTAGGGGCAATATGCTGACTCTGTAAATTGCTTAGAGTGGGCTGTAAAAGCACTGTGGAGTGATAATATAAGTCTAAGTGCTATTGTTACCACTGAGCCAAGACAATAGAAACAAATTCAGAGTTGTTGTTTATTTTCTGAGTTAAAAGCATCACTCACTCATTCAGTCACTCTGACATCTGAGAACAATGCAAGTCCCAATGTCTACTTGGCCAGGTTAAGTTTGAATTCCAGAAGAATTAAGGAAAGAAAACCACCATGCATGTTATCTCCTTTTATGTAGTGCCTTTGAAGTACTACAGTTACTATCTACTTTAATAACTTCTGACAAACGACCCAGCTTGGTACTGTTCTCTTACCACCTGATACTGTTCCACTTGAGTGTTGTCACCTCATTCTGTTCTCATGGAAACCATGTCTCATTTTGAAAACATCTTTGTGTTTTAAGAACAGGCTTTTTTTTTCAGTGCCGCATAAACTGAATCTAGCAGAACAAACCATTCTGCATCTATGGTCTGCTTCAAATAGTTCTCATGCATTCCATTTTTATACCTGTCGATTCCTATCTTTACACAAAAACATGGCACAAGATACACAATATAAATAGGAAACAAACAACTACAAGTAAGTATGTGGCACCCTTAAAACTATAGCGATATAAGGGGAGGAAAACATGCAATTGGCACTCAGAAAATTACACTATATCCAAATAACAATTAGTTGAAGGAACTGATGTTTGAAAAGTTATACAGTCTAAAGTTGAATTTCTGAAATCGGTCTCCCCTTGGCACATAGACGTGCTAGTGAGTTTCCCACAGCTCCCTTTGGTCTACCAGGCTGTTCCTTTTCAAGAGATTCCTTCAATTGCAAAACCAAATGAGGAGCTAAATTTATAGAAAACATACATGATCCTCAACATATCCTATATTTCTAAAAAGAAAAAAAAATGTAACACCTTGCTGAATTCTGTCTAAATAGAATGCAAAAGATATGGCAATTTGTAGAGTAATCACTATCAAAATTGCGTATATCTTTTTCAACTGAGGAGCTTAATCAGAAAATCTAGAAGCAAGTGAACAAACAGCAACAAAAATCTAAACAGAACGTGGTTCGTGTCATTTGACTAGCTTCATATTTGTACTCCAGGCATTTTGTGCAATATTACATTTCCTTCCCTGTGATTTATTATTATGATTTAGCATAAATGAATTTGTAAATATACATGCAACCATTTGGGAGTGATAGTTTATTATACAGAGATTTGTTTGGCTCAGGAGAGGCAGACTGCATCCTAAACAGACTGTATCAATATCATTTATTTTTCATAAAAAATATATTCTGTTGTAAAGAGAAAGCAGAGAAATATTTTTGGGCACATTAGAATCTGAGATAGACAGATTTTGTTCTCCTCCAAGCAACTGAAAAGCTCCTTTTAGTTTAATGGATTTAAAGTGTCCTTATTTGTTAGATGCTCACTGCAGATACCTGTTACATTTTTTTCCATATTCCTATAAGAAAATAACTTGAGTATCACAAACATACACAATAAAGACCTTGTACTCATCTCTATTTTTATAGCTTATCTATTTACAAATAATTTCTTTGGTACGATATGGGAAAAGATGAAATATACAATTTAATCAGCACTGCATTTTAACCACCCAAATAAATTTTTACAATGCCTAATGCCAGAAAAGATAAGTAGGATTTATGGGTATAAATACAGTCCATGTTTATTTGTATCACAGGCTTCCAAAGAATATTTGACTATAGAGAAAAATTATCAGGAATTATGACAATACTAAATATAGCCTGATTTCATTGCTTTTGGTCTGTTTTGTAATTGTCATTTATAAGAAATATGTGCAATTGATATGTTGCAACCAAAACTGTACAGTACGTCCTTCACTCTACCGTTAAGCTAGTTGGCAGCTCCTTCCTTCAGATGTTGTACCATGTGAACAAAATATATATGATTACAATGTCCTTAGTGGGTATGATTAAAATCTGGATGGCATTTCACATACCCACACATATTCAAAGTTAGTCCTCAGCATGAAGGGTTTTTTTTTTTCCTTTAAAGAGAGAATATTTACACAAACCGTTTTAGTCATTGTGAATTAAGGTGGACTTTAAATTAGAAAAACCAGCACTAGATTACGCACAATCCATTACACTTTGAAAACAATATGTTCAGAAGACCTGCTCTATATTAATGTACATCAGGGCTATCAAACTCCCGGCCCATAGGTCAGATGCATCACACGCTGGCCATGGTCACACCTGATTTAGTGAAGGGGGGAAAAGTCTCCAAACATCGACGCTGCTTTGATGATGTACACCTTGGTGTACATGGAATACATCTGATTCTCTTACATTGCTGATCTACAATTCCCAACAACACTCATCATGGGCTATGCTGAGTACGTTGTAGCTTTGTAGCAATATTGGAACAACTAGTTCTCAGCCACCAATCTAGATCAAACTAAATCAACCTATTGGTATGCTATGTAATAAGACAGCCTCTCCTTTCTTATGACCAATTTAAATGGGTATACTGATAGCATCAACACATGCTTTTCATAGGTCTTATATATGGTTTGAATCAGTTATACAGAAGTATCTGTTTTGGCAGTCTCAGATAAGTTCCATGCTGTTGGTCCAATCAGCACTATGGGACCTACTAATCAGAGGGAATATATATTCTATAAATACTGAAATAAATTTACAGCTTTCCAGTCTATCTCTCTATATAAAAACATTTGTTCGTTCTTGTCTCCTATGTTTTGGGAGCATCTGGAGAGAGCCTTTTGGGTATCCCCAAGCATTTGAGTTAAGAAAATTGGTGAACAAAGAAAGAGATGCTTATACGTGGAAGCTTGTGATTTGTTTGTTTATTGGTCTTGAGAGGCTTGTATGATATCGATATTGTTTCTTTACTAACTTCTACTCTAATTTCTAAGAATTTATCCTTTCAAAAACTACCATAAAACCTCCTGTACGATTTCATGTGACATGGTGGTGTTTGAGTGAAGTTGGCAACTTGCAAACTCGTCTCCCATCCATAGCTACTAATATGTCTCACTGATCTCATCAAGCAACCATCCTCCTCCTCTTCATCCCCCTCCTCTTTTTGTGTGGGAGAATATGATCTTCCACAAGGCCAATGATCCCACTGGAAACTTCCATGCGGTTTTCTGCCATTTCCCACTGTGCCGGTCTTCTCCTAGGTAACATCTCTAGTCTTTCTTTTCTCATTCTTTGTCTGCCTAGCTTCCACTATTACCCAACCAATAGATAGATAGATCACTTTCTTGTATCTTTCCCCTTCACTGGATTTCTCTTTAGGACTGTACTTGTTGGAAAATAGTGTTGCTGCCTCTGACAGCAGGACCTTTTGGAAGGTGACCTATAGTGAGCTCCTGAAAACAGAAGTTGAGTTCTTTAGCAATGGTGGAGAGAAATAGAGAAGAAAGGATCTGAGCTTGGCCAGGAGTGAGAGAGAGACAGGCATCAGAGAAGGAGAGCAAATTTCTTCTTCTTCCCTGTTCAATGCTGCAACACTTTTAGAAACAATATACTTTCTTTCCATCTCAAAGATGCTAAGAAACCATGTCCTCAAGGCTGAAGGGGTCAGGCTAAGTTTGCAAATATATTTGGAATAAATACTTTAATGCTCTTTCATATTCAATGGTATTTATACCAAAGAACTGTGTCAAGTCTTTAAAATAAATAAATAACCAAGCCACTGTTTACATTTCTCTTGGAAATATATTCTAAAATGGAAATGGTCTATAAATTATTCTGTACATTCCATGAAAACAGGCAATCGCATCTCACACCAAGAAAAATGCATATGCAATGATCTGCAATTGCCCTCTTACTCCAAATATTTATATAGTACATATGTAGAGTGTGCATTTCACCCACCATATGTTCAGAACCATAAGATACCTTCGTCTTCTTTATGGATTGGTAACAATAAATCTGGGAAGCGGAGGGAGGAAAATGTGACATCTTGTGATGCTTACTTCAGTTCCATTGTTATGTGTGTATTTTGTTTTGTTTCAAGGGTATAATTTTAAGTGTATTCAGTGCAATTAATAATCATTCTAGTCCATACTGAGGATTCCAGCTGAAAAGTGAAACTTCATCATAAGCACAGACTAGAGGCATAAATAAAAACAATATTGGAAGAAGTAGGAGAAAACTATTCTGCTTCCATTAACACATGAATATTTTTTCTGTTCCTATAGAATTGGAGCATCCAGAAATAACTTTTGAAACCTCATATTTAGAAGAATATTTCTCTCATACATGTGCTCTTCTGGTTGCTATTAAGTGTTGATTATTTCATCCTAATGTCAAGATGTGCCCTAGATTGTTAGCTTTTATGGGTGGGTAGTGGAAACTGAAAGCTCCATTAACTAGCTCTTCCCTTTAAAAATAAAACTCATAACATATTCCGTATTTTATCACAGTGTCTATCATTTGGAGCTGGTTTTTAAGACATACTTTCAAGTCTGTGTCAAGGTGACCTTTTCTGATTCTGAAGTACTCATTTATTTTGTGTACCAGTCTGAGAGCTTTAAATTAAAGGATTTAGAAAATGTAGTCAGGATGCATTTGATAGCTAACCTGCATTATTAAACATTTATCATTGGCATTTTAATTTTCTGCTTTTAACATATTTGAATTTCCTACACAGATGTACAAAAAAATGCAGAAGCAAAACAGTTCTGGGTCAGTGATGACTCAACAATTTCAAAATAAACTTTGATTCTTTAAGAGTGTAGCTACCAGGAAGTAAATCTGATAGCTTTAAAATTAAGTCACAAATTGATTTCAAAAGTTCTATTTTGGTGTCTGCTTTCCCAGAAACAACCACAGTTCCTTTAACTGTAAAAGGTAGAAGTCAGATTATCAGTGATAGGCTGTTAACTAGACTGAGTAACGTCTTTAATGAGATAAAACATTTTATTACTGAAGAACAGATATTTCTGCATTTCTTTATTTAAAAGATTCACACCACCTAACTTTCCCACATAAGAAATAACCTCACTGAAAGTATACTTCCTTTACTGAAAACATCAATAATTACCGTACTTTGCACTGTTATATGAAGTTCCAACCATGGACTATTTGGAACTATAGTCTAAATAAACAGAACACTTCAAATCATATATTATACATATATACATGTACTATAGTAATGCATCTTATTGCTTGCCAGAATGAAATCATTATTTACATATAAAATATTTAGCATTAGGTCATAATGTTCTTGTTTTAAAACATTTCCAACCTATTTATTTGTTTGTTAGTTTAACTAACTGTGGAGAAATGAATTGTCTATTCTATCTCTCTTTTTTTAAAAAAGAGCTACTTCCTGTTCCAAACATCTAATATAGTGGTGTCAAATTGGCGGCCTACAGGCCAGATGTGCAGGCCACACCCATCCCAGCTCCGTGAAGAGAAAAAACATTGTGAAACATCACATGACAGCAATGTGACGTCACAAGTTTGATACCCGTGATCTAATATATTTAGTGAAAACAGAACCAGGGCCTCTTACCTAAGGATTAGTGGCCCAACAGCTTTTTTTTCACTTAAACTTCCACTTGGGGAAAGATTTTTGATCCATTGAATGTTCATACTGATTTTTAAATTAAAATTCCACAGCTTTAAATGAAAATAAACAGCTTGAATTAGAAAATGGGTGGAACAATATCTCATGGACACATGGCCATCTCAGGAAGCATCAGGAAAGAAGATACAAACAATGAAAAAGAATACAAAAGTATTAAAATAGTTGAATATCAAAGTTATCACTATAATTATCCACAGTACACAGGTTTTTAAAAAAAGATTTTTGCCTTGCATCTAAGAGATGAAATATGGAAGTATTTAAATATATGATTCATAGCTGCCCTTCCCCCCTTTTACTATAAAGTAAGTATTTCCTCAACTTGGAGATCAAAATCTGACAGAGATACTAACTAGGAATATTAGGAGCTATGCTTCAGAACCTCAAGAGGCATCAGACTGGGCAATAATGCTCTAGGATATCTGATCAGCCCAGGCCCCGTTTTGTTATTGATCTTCTATCATTTTAATATTTATCCATAATTGTAAAAAAAGATCTTCAAACAATCCCTAAACCTGAGGCTGAATAAAATTCTCTAGGAAAATATCTTTGCAAGTACATATAGCAAATTCCAAATGAAAAAAAGAAAAATCTATGAGTGTAATGGGTATTCTTATTTAATGGACACCCCTTCCATCCAAATGATCCTTCCCATCAAGGTTTTGCTGCAGTGAAAATTTGTAAATGAATATATACATGCCATTCAGCTAGAAATACAGGGAATACAAGACATCTGATTCAAGGAACTGGCATCATCCACAGAAGTTAATGTGCATTTGAGGGAGAGGGCTGAAAACACAAACTTGAAAAAATAATGTAGCCAAATGTCATATTCTATCATCATCCTCTCTTTTAAATTCCTTATCAAAGTACAAAATATAGGTTCAATTATTTCTCATAGTCACTTGGTTCACACTATCACACTGTCTTGTTTCAACTGGAAAAAGACTGCATTTTGAAGCTCTCATTCTCTTCCTTTGCTAGGGAATGTTACATTGACTTTGCTAATATTCCATTATCTTCCTTCTTGTATCAAAATAGTTTGTAGTTTCACAGTAATAGCCAGACATAAACTTTTGAAAAGGGGATCAACCATTAGTATTTTATCTTATACTCAAGCCGTACAGTCTGTCATGTATTTTATTTATCTGCACTATGTTCACTATGTATTAATTTTGTTTCTCTCTTCTCTTATTCAGTGAAAATTTTCTTTCCTTCAGTCAATATGTATTTTTAAATGCTAGTCTGATACACCCCCAAAAGAAGGTGGTAACTTGCAAAATAAGAGCAACAGCTGGAAGAGAAAGATTAAATTTTCTTTGCCAGTGTAGGATGGCTTCAATCCAGATCAAGCATTGAGCCACAACTCACTAACAACTACTCAGCTGTATCACCTCCTTAGTATTCAGGTGTTACCTGACATCTGCAGTCTCTAACTGTGGCTAATTGGCACTTATATTTGAAAAGCATTTCTGCTCATAGCTAATGAACCTTAAAGGAATTCTGGAGAATTTGCAAGTTTATATATGGCTCTGATAGTTGCTAATAGGTATTGCCCAACAATTGATTTTGGAGGTTTGAGCATGGAAAAACTGGATGACTGTCTATTTTTTTGCATATTTTAAATCACACAAACAAGTTATTGTAAAAAGAAAGATTATCCTGACATTATATATTTTAGTTCATCAAGAAATGCTGCTTTGTAATAAGAAATTGATGTTAACACATATTCCCAGCTGTAAATTTTCAACTAACAGTTAATATTCTCTTGAGGTTTCATTCTTTATTAAATAGACAAACTGTGATGAATCTTTAATCATCATCTAGGAATGTATCTATTTTCCCTTCAGAATTCTCAAGTGTGTTGAACAGAATTTTTCAATAAAATCTTGTGATCCAGGCATAGGTTACAATCATAAAAAAAGTATTCCACTGTGTTGTTTCTTTCTTCCTAACAGGCAGCTACACAAACATTGTTCAAAGCCAAGGGTTTATCAGTTGAATAGTAAATGAAATTTCTTCTCTGCTATGAACAAAGAATGGTTTAGTGGTTTTCAGATGGGAAAGTCCCAGTTCAGCTTCATGCTTTGGAACATTTTCTCTAATCTCACCTTCCTCATAGTGTTTCTAAATAAAAATGGTAGATACTAGAGGACTATACACAACAGTGCGAGTTCCCATAGGGAAAAATGTGGCATATCAACTTAACAAATGACAACATTGTAGTCAGAGGTGGTATTCAGCCAGTTCTGACCAGTTCTGGTGAACCGATAGCAGAAATTTTGAGTAGTTTGGAGAACCAGAAAATACCACCTCTGGCTGGCTCCGTCCCCATCTATACGCTGCCTTCTGAGTCCTGGCTGATCGACTGGGTCTTTTTCTGTTGCTCTGCATAGGAGAACAGAGCTGGAAAGCAGGTTAGTGGGTTGGGGAGGGAATGGGGATTTTACAGTATCCTTCCCCTGGAGTGGGGTGGAAATGGAGATTTTACAGTATCTTTGCCCTGGGGTGGTATGTAAATGGAGTTTTTACAGTATCCTTCCCCCAGGAGTAGGGTGGAAATGATGATTTTACAGTATCCTTGCACTGTAGTGGGGAGCAATGGAGATTTTGCAGTATCCTTCCCCTGCCACACCCACCAAACCATGCCCACCAAGTCACATCATGCTCACAAAACTGGTAGAAACAATTATTTGAATCCCACCACTGATTGTAGTGGATTTCAAATCAGTCCAGACTGTGATGGCAGTTATGGGGGCTTAAAGAGCCAAGACTAAGCTATCACTTTCTAGGAAGAGTGGGTAAATGTCAAACCTCTTGTCTTGTCCAAAATTATTCTCAGCTGTTTAAGTTTGAGTGAGGGGGAATGCAAGATTGCAGCCCAATTCACCTCACAGAGTACTTATTGTGGGAATATTAGAAGAAGGAAAATATGTTGGATATATTTGTCACCTTGAGTTACTTGTGAAAATAGTAGAGGTGGAATATAAATAAATGAAGAAATAAAAAACTTGGAAAAGAAAGTTGGGGGTGAATGAAAGTATTTAATTTAATTTTAATCTTATCTCCCTTATGAGGAACTGAATGTGGTTTACAAAGATCCTTCCACAGCATGCATTTTTAATTCACAGCCTGTATGATAAGCTTCTGTCTGGTTTTAAGAGCATCTTGATTGCCATGTGGGAATTTGATCCTGGATTTGTCCATCCCTGCCTTGACTCTTTGATCATATAACCTCTTTGAATTTGTAACGAGACTGAACTGGGCCATTTTTACTTTTCTGTGCTACACCAATTTCCTTCTTTATCTCCTTTTGTTACTTTTCTTTTCTGCACAGTAAAATTCGAGGTTCCCTAGAAGAGAATTGCTGATACACTTATGCAAAGCAGCTCGTAAATGGAAGGCACCATAGAAACTAACAAACAACTATTTTGCAGTTGAATTGATAGTTGGATTATGGTTGGATTTGCGCATGTGCGAAAAAATGGAATGGCGGCCAGGCTTTTTCGCTCCAATACAAGCTGGCGAAAAAGCGCTGGGGAGCCCCAGGAACCGGCTTCGTACTGCTTCTTTTGAGGTCCTCCGGTATGAGTGATTTTCAGGGGGGGGGTGTGTGTGGACTGGAACCCAAGGGGAACGGGTGTTTTCTACCAGCCTCGGATTTCAAAAACTCCAGCGCAGCTCAGCGAGTGCAGCGGTGAGAATGGCGGCCCTGTAGTGAAAATGGAGGCGTTTGAGAGCATTTTGCGGCTGTTTGAGTGACTGCGGGGTTTTTCAATTCTCCCCTTACAGCTACTACAGTGGGGTGAGCTTGGTGAGCCGCTCGTGATTGTGTGGACTGTGCTGGCCAATTATTGCCAGCCTTTAGAAAGGAGGAGATCAAACAGGGCTCCTATCCGGATCAGGCGAATTGGGCAGCTGGCTGAGCCTGCCGTGGCCGTAGCTGGGGAGTGAAATTATATGCCCCTCAGACAGGTGACTGTTCTGAGTGCCTCCCGGTTCAGGTAGGGCCGCAATTGGTGCACCAGGCAAACCTGGGCAAATGTCCCCTTGGTCACAGCTGACAACTGGTGTTCTAAGGTCAGCTGAGGATCCAGGAGGACTCCCAAATTGCAAACCCTGTCTGAGGGGCATATAATTTCACCCCCAGCCTGAGAGATGGAATACAAGGCCAATTATTGGGAAGGAAAAACACAAGCCACTCGGTCTTGTCAGGATTGAGTGCAAGCTTGTTCACATCCATCCAGACCCTAAGAGCCTCCAGGCACTAACACATCACGTCAACCGCTTCACTGAGTTGGCACGGGGTGGACAGATACAGCTGTGTATCATCCGCGTATTGGTGGTATTTTATCCCATGCTGCCGAATGATCTCACCCAGTGGCTTCATGTAGCTGTTAAACAGGATGGGGGAAAGGACCGAACCCTGCGGCACCCCATACTCAAGGGGCCTAGGGGTCGACCTCTGCCCTCCAACCAACACCGACTGCGACCTGTCCGAGAGGTTGGAGGAGAACCATCAAAGAACGGTGCCTCCCACTCCCGCCTCCCGCAACTGCCGCAGAAGGATACCATGGCACCTTCTCAAAAATGAGAAGGTGAAGATCTTGTGAGACAAACGGATCGTCATTTGGAACACAACATGCCAGATATCATAGTTGTAGAAGGCCGAAGTATTGATATCGCTGTTCCTGGAGATGCCAGTGTCGAAGAAAGAGAACTAGAAAAAATAATGAAATATTGTGACCTGGCCATTGAAACTACATGGCTATGGATGAAGCATGTAACAGTGATACCCATTGTCATCAGGGCACTTGGCACCATGTCCAAGAATTTTACAAGATACATCAACAAATTGCAGCTTCCTGCAATAACACCAGCGGAACTGCAAAAAACTGCGCTACTCAGAACATCTTATATTTTAAGAAGGTACTTGGTTGATACCTAGGACGCTGGCAGCAAACCGTATCAACCATTAGCACCAGTCACTAGTATTTGTAATGCATTTTTGAATGTTCAGTTGGCTGAGTTTCATGTTTAATGAATAAAGTGTACAACAATAACAACAACAATAACAACAACAACAATGATATCCATTGTTATCAGGACACTTGGTACCATGTCCAAGAATTTTATAAAACACATCAAGAAATTGCAGCTTCCTGCAATAACACCAGTAGAACTGCAAAAAGTCGAGCTGCTCGGAGCATTGTACATCTTAAGAAGATGATACCAGTCAATGGTATTTGTGATGCATTTTTGAATGTTTAGTTGATGTGAGTTTCACGTTTAATGAATAAAGTATATAATAATAATAACTCTACATATTACTGTAATAAACATGTCAAAGAAAACCATAATTTAATTAACTAAACATTGTAGTATTACATTGGTGTCCTGGGTACTTATGTAATTTTGTTCTTCCAGAGCTCCTTACTTTGGATCTTACCCTCCCATACAAGCAAGCCACAGTTTTCACATATGGCTCGCTCCTACTTTCAGTATTTATGATCCACTGGAGCTGAGAAAAGGGGGAAAGCTGGCTCACGAATAAAGATGGGGAGTCAGCATGAATAAAGAAGCAGGATTGCCAAAGGGACTTGTGAAATTTTGTGCCCTGTGACTAGTTTCTGTGATACCAGTTTGGGGTCACTAATGACATATTTCTTACACAACATTGTAAAGAAGAGAATTCTTGATGGAAAGTTGACAGTATTGTAATTGTCAATATACAATGAAAGGATGAGCCACCAAATTGTATTTTTTAGTGTGCAGAAACACTATGTTCATGAAGGATGCATTTAGCCAACAACAGAAACAGTTCCAATGGTTTGTAAATGAAATGAGATAAATCTCTTAAAAGCTCTCACAAATAGTGATTTTCTTTGCAATCAGTAAAGCTATTGGCCAAAGACTTTTGGATTAGTATCTTAGAAAGTAAGCTAATCCTTTCTGCAAAATTCACCAATGTTCTGCTACATTTGCTCCTGGCAACCATTATTATCTAAGCAACTATAGATGCCTTTTAGTGGAGCTCAACATTCCTTTTAAGCATCTCCAAATTTGCATCAGATAGTACTGTAGTGTTAGCCATTTCCCCCTGATGGTATGCATCCAGTTAAAGCAATATAATCCCTTTTATATTGAGTGTTTATTAATCACTCAGCGACAGAAATATGAAAGAAAAAAATGCTTTCATCTCTGGTCTTTGTCATCTGTTATGTCTTTGAAAATCACACACATACTAATTAATTTTCTTTTCTGAGAGTTCTCTTCCAAATGAGTACATTTCAACAAATTGTTTTTTTTTAATCCCTATTGCCATTTAATTAGAAGGAAAATGTTAAATACCCACATCGTGCACACTCCCATATGGAATTTAAAATTCATGGTAATTGTATATTCCTAAATTGATTCAATTAAATTTCACTATTCCTTTTTCCTTACATTTTCCTTACATTTCCTTACATTACATTTTCCTTACATTCTCCTTTCCCTTTAGTTTGTTTCTCAGTTCATATTCACCAGAGCGTTACTCACAATTAAAAACAATAAAGTCATTGCTCACTCTTAACTATATGTAAATATTATCTGTATAATATAAAAGAAGGAAAAAAAGATGGTGAGAGTGAAGAAAGATGCTACAAACCACAGTTTTGCCCACTGACTTTATTTACTGATTTATGGTTAAATGTTTTAAGTAAGTTTCTCATCTGCCCAGAGAATTACAGTTATTGGAAACTTCAATAACAGATGATGCTATGTTTTATTCTGAAAAGGTTAATATATAATAGCTTTCCTGATTTTGGAAATGAAATCAGAGATTTTGCTTCTTGCAGATGATTAAGATTACGTTCCATTCAGGAAAGGGATTTATAATCTTGGTCAGTTTTGGTAAGTGAAATGCATTTCATTGACAGTTTATTGATGCAGTGGTGCATCAGTATAGCAATTTTGTGCAGTGGTGAATGCATCAGGCTAGAAACCAGAGACTGTGAGTTCTAGTCCCATCTCAGACAACCCTAGGAAGGAAACAGTGGCAAACCACTTCTGAAAAACCTTGCCCAGAAAGCTGCAGGGACTTATCCTGGCAGTCTCTGAAAATCAGGCATTTTCTAGGTATTTTCTCTATCTTAGGAGCCTTTCACTTATTTCTGCATCAAAAAACCAGGGTTGCAATAATAAACTAGCAGCTAGAATCAGTAATTGCTGATGTTTAATACTGATGATTCCTCTAGGCTCTCCTTACCTAATTTCTTAGTTTCTATTTCAGCAGTCCCAGGGAGAAGGGATTCTTCAATTTATTATTTTTAATTTCCTACAATATTTT
Source organism: Thamnophis sirtalis (assembly GCF_051295495.1). Classification (NCBI taxonomy): domain Eukaryota; kingdom Metazoa; phylum Chordata; class Lepidosauria; order Squamata; family Natricidae; genus Thamnophis; species Thamnophis sirtalis. The sequence goes on from NW_028261391.1 coordinate 25,247,149, forward strand.
TTTTAAAATTTGTTTGTTTGCCTACTACAACCAACGTCCAAATTTCTCCGGAATGTTTAGAGTCATACATTTTAGACATCAATAAATTCAGGAATGAAATAACATACATATTAACAAGTAACACAGACATGATATTATAAAACTGTATGAAAACTATTAGCTCAGGGTGATATTAAAGGAAAGTAAAAGGCCACAGAAAGAAAAGTAGAACCTATCAAAGCATGCAGAGATTATTGTAAAGCTGAACTGAAAAAAAATCAGATCCAGCTTTCTTTTATCTGATATCCAAATTTCCATCTGATGTCTCAAGGTATCATTAGAATGGCAAAAACAGCTTTACAGCACTGTGTCATAAAGCTCCATTTCTCTTGGACATACATGAATATCACAACAGATGCTGAAAAGTTAAGTTGCCTTGTTATATATGGCTGAATATTTCTGCTTGCAATATTCTGACCCTCATTTCCCATCCACCTGCCACTAATGCAGTTGCTTTAGAAGGTAAAATGACAAGCATTGCTATTTCTAACCTAAAAGCATAGCCCTTCTCTGCTTTCTATACACAGAGCCTCTCTCACATAGAACATTTATGACGAGATCAGTGAAAGATACAGATAAATGTGTCTTCTATTGTAAAAGATTTATGGCTTAGGGTTTGCAGACAGTTACGAAGAGATTTATGCTAAATCTTTAAAGATAAAATTTAGGCTGAAACATTTTGTTAGAAATAGAAAAGCTTTAAATAAAGTTGTAGTGGAACCTGGTCTCTCATTTCTAGTATGGCATAATATAAAAATCAACTTGCAATAGCAGGAATGGATGGATAGTGTAATATTTAAGGCAAAAATAGGTCTGGCCATGCTTCAAAGTTGATTAAAAAGAGATCCTTAATCTCTTAAAACACAAATTAATATAGCTCTTAAATCAGCACCTCCTTTTTTCAAAGCTTGAAAAAAAAGGCTTTAATGGATAGTACAGAGGTGTTGCAATTATATTCATGTAATATTTGAAACATTCCATCTGACTGAAGTTTGAAATATGTCCAACACTAATAAAAAGCATAACGTGGAGAACATTAATCATCCAGCAATTATTATGGGTTCTCCACTCCTGCACAAAATTAACAGCCCAAATTAACCTGCGCTTATTGCTTATTTCCAACATAAATGCCTACAAAAGATTAACTACCAAATTATACCTGATTATATCAGGTTTTACTGGATTAAGATTAAACCATCAGATTTATATTTCTTAATGCAATTAACTATTGAGGAGAACTATGAAGCAACAATAAAGTTAGAATGGTTCTACCCAATCGGGTTGAGAATTAACTCTTTTAGTCAAAAATATATTTATATCTTCCTCTCTAGGCAGTGGCAGTGCAAGAGGAGTATTTATTTACTTGAGAGACCGCCTTCTGCCGATCACCTCCCTCTGACCGATAAGATCGCACAGACTGGGCCTCCTCCGAATCCCATCCGCCAGTCAATGTCGACTGGCGACTACACGGAGGAGAGCCTTTTCTGTTGCAGCTCCGACCCTGTGGAACGACCTCCCCGTCGAGATACGCACCCTCACCACCGTCCAGGCCTTCCGCACAGCCCTCAAGACCTGGCTATCCCAACAGGCCTGGGGATAAGCTTCTCATTTGCCCCACCCGAGTGTTGAGTGTTGAATGCAAGTTGTGTTTTTATTATTTTACTTTGTTCACATATTGTTTATTTTTGAACTGCACCCCCTCCCTAATGATTGTAAGCCGCCCTGAGTCCCCTCAGGGAAAAGGGCGGCCTATAAATCCTAATAAATACAAATACAAATACAAAATTTGCAAAATTGTTTGCAGGGAATGCTTTAATGAGTATGTTGCTTGCAACATCTAGCCAAGTGATAATAATGATGTTATCACTTCTGTGTATCTTTCTGACTCAATACTTTAAGGGGAAAAACATTCAATTCATAGCAGGAAGTTTCATATAGCCTACTTACCAACTATATTATCCATACTATGGCAAGTTACTGCTTGGTACACCTCAGCTTCCTTCAGCTTTTTCTTGCTTGCTTTCCTGCTTCTGCATGAGAGTAAAGCATGTTTCTTGCACAAGAAACATGTTTTCATCAAAATACAGGCAATTGTTTTTTTTAAAAAATGATTAGATCTGCTGTCTGCAACCCTCTGCAGCTGCTTACTGAACAACCTACAATTCTGCAGAAAGTGTTAAATCACACCCAGTTATGTCATACAGTTATTGTATATATGGATCTTTACATGTATGTACATACACTCACAGACACATTATATTCTTCCTTTCTTTCTCCCCCCACCCCTCTCTCTCACACACATGCACACATTTTTCTCACCCCCTATGTTTCTTCCTCAAACTTAGGTCCCCTACCAGAGGCCTGGGAACTTGAGGGTTCTGTGCAGCACATCTCCCCCCCCACCTCTTCTTTCTTTTTTAAAAATAATTTTTATTAAATGTTTTAATCTTTAAAAACAATAGGAAAGACACAGCAAAGAAAAAAAACACAATAAGACAAAACAAAACACAGAACATACGTAACAATATACAATAATTTTACAGCTTTCTATATCAGCTTTCCTTCTTAGCTTTTATAATTCTCCCTTCTGCATTGCCTTCCTCTCACTATAACCTTGTCCTATAATGTAACAAACATAATATTAACACTTATAATAGTATTCATTATTTATATCTCCATATATTTGTATTCTCTATTTTCTGTCTTGGCTTCTGTTTTCTAGCCACTTGTACATTTTATTCCATACTTTATAGAAGTCCGATTCTTCTCTTTCTTTTAGTTCTATTGTCATTTTATCCATTTCTGCGCATTCGAGTATTTTCCTGATTGTAGTTTCATCTGAGGGTGTATTGATTTTTTCCCCAGTTTTGTGCAAAGGCAATCCTGGCTGCAATGAACATGTGTAGAATTATGTATTGAGATTGTTTGTCCATTTTTTGATCCAGTAGTCCTAATAAAAATGCTTCTGGTTTGAGTTCTATTTTTTGCTCAGTAATTTCTTCTAACCACTTCCGAATTTTGCACCAGTACTTCTTTGTGATGGGGCACATCCATCACATGTTCCAGGTTTGTGGTTGCATCTCCAACAATTAGGGGATAAATTTGGGTACATTTTGGCCAATCTCGCTGGAGGCAAATGCCATCTATTATGCAGCACATCTTAATTGCTCCTAGCACTGCATTCTTCTGGACAGGGAGTTCTGATGATGTCCTTGCGATCTGATGGAGCCACTCTCCCAGTATGGACATCACAGCCAAAAGTACTTTTACCAGCACTGGGATCACTTTGGTCTTTACTTTCCACATTCTCTCTCATTTCTTTTCAGGCCCTGGTACTTCTTTGGCTTCTTATATTCCTTCTTCCTGATGTTGCTGTCACTTGGCACCACTACATCTGTTACAGTGGTGGGATTCAGCCAGTTCGCACCTATCCGGGAGAACCGGTTGTTAACTTTCTAAGCAGTTTGGAGAACTGGTTGTTGGAAGAAATCTCCTTTTGTTTTTTTCCCACTTTACATGGCTAATCCTGTCAGGAAGGCAGGAAGGAAACATTCTGTTGCTGTTTCTAGCCTAATCTTTATTGCCCTGCTTACAGAAACTGCCACTCCAGTTAACCCTTATTACATTGTAACAGCTAAGGCGAAGCGCCCATTGACAGGAGTGATGTTGAGTTGGCCACACAGTCACATGACCACTGAGTCTCAACTACCCAGCCAGTCATTAGGGCAGAGAACCGGTTGTTAAATTATTTGAATCCCACCACTGATCTGTTACCACTGCTGTATTTTAATATTTGTATACCACCACAATGTCTGATTGACTGGTTAATACCTGCCTACTTGTCTGGATCTGAAAGTCCCACAGGATTTTAACCCTGTTCTTCTTCACCACTTTCTGTTGGGAAAGTCTGGCAGATGTTTCTGCATACAATGCTAGCTACTTGGTTGTGCTGATCAGCGTATGCTTTTCTTGCTTGCATCTTATATTCTACTACCATGTGTTGGACTTTCTTTGAGGCTTCCCTCTACCTGCATATATACAAATACAGCACATACGTATTCCTGTTTGAGCCTGGGATTGGACTAAAAGACTTCCAAGTTCTTTTTCAACTCTGTTATTCTTTATTCTGCTTTTCAATCTATATTTCATGCGAGGCCTGACCTTGCTTACTGTCCATATCTAGAACAGCTCGACCTAATACTGCCCTCTACTTTGTGAAATTGTTTATAGTAAATCCTAGGACAAGAGCTGTTTATTACCTGAATTTTAATCTTCCTTAGGTCTGTCTTCTGAACATTTCTCTTTAGCAAATCTATTGCTTGATCCCAAACATCCTCCTTATTTTATGCAAATTATCCTGTCTTTATATTATTATTTCACTGCCACCCCAAAAGGCTATTTGGAGATATTCATTTTCTCTAAATAGGGAATGTAGTTTATTATACATTAAAAATAAATCGGATTAAATCTAATGTTTGTTCTTTTCCAACTTCATTTTTGATAGTGCTGTCCAAGCACAGTATTTCAACCCACACATCCAAAAACGTTTTTCACTCTATGGCAAATGAAACTCATTTCTCATAAAAATTGTTGCTGAACAGAATTGAATGTTTCTTTAAGTAAAGTTAAGGAAGAGTGGCAAGCAGATTTGTGCAATCCAAAAGAACAAAGTGTGCTTAATTATGTACAAATATGAGATACTGACAAAAAAAGGTAGGTGTTAAAAAACACATCATGCGAAAGCATTATATCTTCTTTAGCAAAGAACATGCCAACTTCCGTTGATTCTGACTTCAGAGAAGCTGAAGCCAATGAAAATATTCAAATGTTTTATGTTGAATGAGACATTTGCTGCAATTATTGGTTGAATTGCATTGCAAAGAATCTGAGATTGACCTTGTTTCCTATAATTAAGGCAAAAATGTACAAGTATTTGGTTATAATGTAGAATGGATCAATAGGGCAATTTCAACTTCTCTTGGATTCTCATATTTTTTAACATCAGCTTGTTTGGTTTCTTTAAGTAGGTAGAAACACTGATGCACATTTTCATAGTTCCCCTATGTCTTTTGTAGACTGCCATCTATTCACAAGGACATGCATTTATCTGCACATTTCCCCCATCTCCTCTTTTATGTAAATGAAACAAATACAAAATTAGGAAATAGGAAGGAAGGGGAGGGGGAGGAAGGAAAGAAGGAAGGAAGGAAGGAAGGAAGGAAGGAAGGAAGGAAGGAAGGAAGGAAGGAAGGAAGGAAGGAAGATTTTTTGCTCACTCTTAGTCATTCTGTTTTTTTCTAGTTAGGTAAGGACTTAATCTGAAACAATGACCCAATGGTCTAGTTATATTTAAAACTCTATTTTTCCATGAACTCATGAATAAAGAATCAAATTGCAGGGTGAATATATAAATGCAACTGCAATAAAACAAGAAGCTATGAGGGGTGCTATTATGGTTTCAATCCTATGTACTGCTTTATTTATTATTCAGTTTACATACAATGGTTGTGCTTATTTCCTGATAATAAATCCCACTGACCTGAAAATGATCTTGTATATACAGACATATATAGTGTTATTATTTATAGGCTACTGCAAATGTTACAAAATGCTTACTTTTGAGTAAAATGCAATAAGATTATGAAATTAATTCCTTTTGTTGGTTGCAGGTTCTCAGTTTCAATATGTTTTTTTTTTATTTAGAGAATAATAATTTAGTAGTTTGTAGCCAGGGAAGGAGACCAGAGACCTTGGAAAAACCTAGTTGAAAGATCACTGGGTGGATTATAAACAGATTTCACAATCTTCCTAATGCAATTAAGTAGTGGGAAGTAAATAATTATTTCTTTCACAAAAACAGAACAATATTTTTTTCAGTTTCTGGCAACCTTTCTCCAACCTTTTGGGCTTTATGATCTATATTTAAAGCATCACCTAAATTTGATACCCGGATATATTACAAGCTTTTATTATAATTGTAGATTGCAATAGATTATTATCTTTTGTAAATAGATGAGATTCCCTGACCCAGATCGCACTCTCTGCTCCTGATTAACCCAGCTTTTTTTTAAAAAAAGCATAACGCTTTAATTGTAAATTACCTCAACTATAGAAGCTAATTCTTCTTGATTTGTTGGTATTTTTCTTTCTTACACAAAACTATTTATGACTTCAGTACCACCCACGCCATGCTCGCTTTTCTCTACGAACACTAGGAACAGGGCCATTGTATGTCAAAAAAATAAGAAAAGAATGACAGGAAAAGCAGAATGGTGGCAGTACTTCCATCCCCCTTTATCCCCCCTCTTTTAAAAAGCACTTAGGCAGCAAATTCTCTTTAGGACAAAGGGGAAAAACAAAGAGCCAAACAGAGAGAAAAAGTATAACTTAATTTTAGCTGCTAACTAGATTGTTTGAGATCTTCAACACTTTCTCTTGGCACATCAGAGAAAAGCATGTATAAGCAAGTCAGTTATGTCTGCTGTATTATACAATGTTAATCACATAACTCAGAAACTGTTTTTATTTTTAGAAGGTCAAAAGTATTAGGTGTCTCCCTCCCCAAAAAAGTGGACTCTGCATTCAAAATAGATAATCCATCCTTTGTCCTAGACTGTTGTACATACACACTTGCTGGGCAAGTTTTGGTATACTACCTGGATGGGTACTGAAATCCAGACATTAGTACCCATAGGAGGAAATTGTTGGCTCATCATATGCAGAGAGGATATAAAATCATCAAGGTATGTGGACGGTGGGACATCATGTTGCCTATTGCATAAAGGATGATATAGTGATTAAAGTGGGAGATGCAAATGGAGACACCCAGGACTAAATCTATCTTCAGCTATGAAAAGTGGGTAACTTTGGGTCACTATGTTTTCTGCAAACCAATTTATTTCATGGGAGAGATAAAAGACAGAGCTGTATAAGTTGCTTCAATTGAAATATCTATTGAAATATCTACAAATAACTCTACTGTATCTATAGCTATATGGATACAAATACATGTGTGCACACACACAGGCATGCATAAACATACCGGGAAACAAACGTATAGAATTATAGCAATAGCAATAGCAATAGCAGTAGACTTATATACCGCTTCATAGGCCTTTCAGACCTCTCTAAGCGGTTTACAGAGAGTCAGCATATTGCCCCCAACAATCTGGGTCCTCATTTTACCCACCTCGGAAGGATGGAAGGCTGAGTCAACCCTGAGCTGGTGAGATTTGAACCGCTGACCTGCTGATCTAGCAGTAGCCTGCAGTGCTGCATTTAACCACTGCGCCACCTCAATTATGATTGAAGGGAACTGGGTTCAAATCCTCAATGAGATAAGAACGCTTGCTAGCTACTCGTTAATCATCTTTCCATCTAAGCAAGACAGTCATGTTGATAAAACAGAGGGATACCCTCATCGATGTCAGGACTGTCAAACTCGTGGTTCGTAGGCTGGATGTGTTACACGCTGGCCAAGCTCACCCCTGATTTAGCAAAGGGGGGGCGTTGAAATATGTCACGTGAGAACAATGTGATGCCACAAGTTTGACACCCCTTATCTATGTAATCATTGCCAATGACTTAAGGTTGAGATTGGAAAAAGAAATGACAAGATGCTTCTCTGTAAAAATTGCATCAACATCCCACAGCGTTAGATCTTCCTGTAGTTACTCATCAATCTAGAGACCAAACTGTTTATTATGGGGCTGTGTTGTTGTAAACTTTCATTAAGCCAAGTTTTTGTTTACTGAAAAGATCTATGAGCACTGATTATCCTCATGAATGCTTGTATTGAGCTGATCTGAAGCCAATTCAGGATGTTGAGCCGGTCAGAGAGAACTTGCATGTAAAGAACATCCATTCTTGCATTCTGGTTAGGATCTGTTATTAGTGAATAAACTTCCAACTATTGCTTCAAAATAAAACAAGAAAGGTTGTTCGGATTTTATGGCTCTATTTAATTTCAGTATCACAATGTAAGGATTCTGGTTTATTTAGCATATGATAGTTTCTCACTCATTATCAGTCCCCTAGCTGTGCTTTTCATGTATCTGCAATGGTTTCGGACAGCGATGGCGAACCTTTTTTGGCACTCGTGCCATAAGCGGGAAGATCACAGAAGGGTCATGTGTGGGCGTGCTGCATCCATAATGCAGTGAGCAACCCCAGCATGCATTCACGCATGACAGGCATGACCCGCCATTTTTTGCATGCTTTTTCGCCCTCACCAGGCTCCATAGGCTTTATAGGAGCCTGGGGAGGACAAAAATAGCCTCCCCACTTCCTTCAGAGGACCTCAGGAGGCTTCAGGAGTTTCACGGAAGCCTCTGGAATGCAAAACTCCGGCCCTATGGGCAAACAATAACTTCTGGTTTGCTTGTATGACCAGTTTAAGCTCTCTGGAGCCTTCAGGGGCCTTCATGAGGCTTCCGTGAATAGTCCGGAGGCCTAAAAACGGCCCTATGAGCAAACCGGAAATCACTTCAGGAACGGACTACCGGTTTGCTCGTAGGGCAGGTTTTTTTGAGTTCTGGAGGTTTCAGGGAAGCTCCTGAAGCCTCCTGAGGGCTTCCGGGGGGAGGCTGTTTTCGCCTCTGGATCCTGGGGAGTCTGAAAAATATCTTTAAAAAGGCTAAACTTAGCTGGCCAGCACATGCATGCACACTGGCGAGCTGACAGGGTAACATCTCACATGCCCTGACAAATGACTACGCGTGCCATAGGTTTGCCATCCCGGGTTTAGGAGGACAATTTTAGGGCTTTATATGTACAGGAACAAAGGATGATGTGGCTCAATGGCTAAGACACTGATCTTGTCGATCAGAAAGGTTGGCAGTTTGGCGGTTCAAATCCCTAGCACCATGTAACAGAGTGAGCTCCTGTTACTTGTCCCATCTTCTGCCAACGTAGCAGTTTGGAAGCATGTAAAAATGCAAATAGAAAAATAGGAACCACCTTTGGTGGGACACCTTTGTGGAACACAGTATTCCATGTGCTTTTGGCATTTAGTCATGACGGCCACATGACCACGGAGACGTCTTCAGACAGTGTTGGCTCTTCAGCTTTGAAATGGAGATGGGCACTGCCCTTTACAGTTGGGAACGACTGGCACATATGTGTGAGAGGAACCTTTATCTTTACCTTATGTACAGGAAAAGTCAGCTAAGTTCAATTTGGAACGTGATGCCTGATTGCTTACTTGGCTCCTGTTACAACATTGGAAATAATGGACTGGTTAAGTAGGTCAAATCTGGTAAAACTTAACCCCTTCAGATTTTAAATTAAATTAATAAGATTTAATTTTAACATATATCTTCCTCCTTTTTTTAAAAGAAAAAAGTATACATATATAGTAATTGTATTTTTTGGAAAAAAACCTGCCTATTTTTGGCTGACATGTGGGGCTGGTTACAATTCCCAGCTATTCTCATCATTATATTTAAATAATCATGCATCCTTACACGCCCCAAATTTGTAATTCTGTCTTTATAATCTCAATAATTTCCCATTGTAAGTATGTTCCATGTTCCTTCTCCATTTTTCCATATCTTGGATTAGGTTACCCTTAATTGTCTTTAAATAACAATCCTTACTGTTCAAGGTTCATTAGAATTCACTTAATCTACTATATAAAATAAGAAGTGGTACACATCTCACTTTGTTCATCATCTTAGGAGTTCTATATATGTCCATATTTCATATATTTTACTCCATACTTAATTGTCCTTCCATTGTCACATTCAATCACTTAGCAACTCAGTTTAATTATCATGTAGAAAAGTAAATCACATATCTCTGCTTTATATTCTCCCCATATCAGTTTCTTATTTGTCCATATTCCATATATTTTAACCTTTAATTGTCTTTCCATTATCATATTCAATCAGTTAGCAACTCAGTTTCATTATCAAGTATAGGAGTAAATCACATCGCTTTATATTTTCCCATATAACAGTTTCTAATTGTTTAATTTTCTCCTAGTAAGTCATTTATCCCACTTCTCTATTCCTGTCTTCTCCCTTTTCTTTGTTTTGACATGTCCACCTTCGTCCACTTTCCCCAAGCCTCTGTCAAGCCCAATGAAATCTTTTGTATTTCCCTTTGTTGGGTGTAAGTCCCCTTCTGGCTCTCCCAGCAGGCCTGGGGATAGGTTCCTAATTCACCCGCCCGAGTGTTTGATTGTTGAACGAAAGTTGTGTTTTACTATTTTTTTTCTTTGTTCACATTTTGTTTTGTTTTTGATGTTGCACTTCCCTCCCTTGTGATTGTAAGCCGCCCTGAGTCCCCTCAGGGAAAAGGGCGGCCTATAAATTTTAATAAATTCAAATTCAAATTCAAATTCTTCAGTTTTCCCTATGCCACTGTCAAAGTCAGTGAGATCTTTTGTCTCCTTTTGATTTCCTTTTGTTGGGACATATCCTCCCCTTTTCAATTTTCCCTGTACCACTGTCAAACCTAATGAGGATTTTTGTCTGCTTTTTATTTTCTACCATTTCTACCCCTTCATTACCCCCTCCTTCTGCCTTCTCTTCTTCTTTAACTTCCTGCTTCTCTGGGTTCAAAATTCTATTTATACTTGATTTTAATGATTTATGCATATTTTTTATAATTTCACATAGTTCTTCAAATTCCCACCTTTCCATAATGTCCAGTTCCAAAGTTACAGTTAGTTATATCTTATTTCAGAGTTCTGGTCCACCTTAAATTTAGCTAGTTTAGCTGATGCGGAGAGGTAGGGAGGCAGGAGCCATCTTGTTCCGTTGTTCTTCCTTAATGTCCAGTTCCAAAATCACAGTTAGTTATAGAGTTCTTATTTCAAAGTTCTGGTCCACCTTAAATTTAGTTAATTCAGCTAATGTGAAGGGGAAGAGAAGCGGGAGCCATCTTGATCTTTTGCAGAAAAAACATAAACAAATTTGCTTACTGTCCCCTGAAGTTGGTTAATAAACAGATCATAATCTTTTCCTATGTGGATGAGATAATACCAATATATTCGTAATAGCTGTATCACTTACAGTAGAATTACATACTATGCAATAGTGCTTTAGAGCTCTCTCTGAGAGATTTAAAGCATATTGCACCCAACAATCCAGGTCCTCATTTTACTAACCTCGGAAGGATGGAAGGCTGAGTCAAACTTTAGCAGGCCAGAGTCAAACACCTGTCTGTGGGCAGAGTTATCCTGTAATATGGCGTTCTAGTCTCCTGCACTACAAGAGCTATGATACTGATCACTGGAGGTACCAATAGCTTAAAGCAAGTTTCATGTGCCCTACCTGGATGCTCTAATGAAGTTTTTCTAATAGACAGCCATACTAAAACTAAGGTCTTAATTTGTCCGAAGAGCTCCAGAGTTCATACTAACTTAATGGACTTTTAAAAGAGCTAATATTAAAAGAGTTAATATCTTCAAATATTTGAGTGTAATGTTTCATGCCTCTAGTAATTACAGGGTACATCTAGATTGTTCGTCTGAAATGCTCAAAAATTCGTAGTTTTATAGCTGTATGTCTTTTTTGCCATTCCAGGTGCATTCTTTTTCTCAGAAGCCTTAAAAATTTTCTCAGCTAAAGCTCATGTGCAGCTTTCATCTGGATCCATGTAAACTATTGTGTGTTCTTGGAAAGGGTACAATCACTACTACTAAGAAAACATTGTAAGCTGGACACTATGTGCTCAGTGTGATTCTCTGCCAGGAAGCTGGAGTTAACAAAGTGAAGATCAGAATATGGAAGAGTATTTGGCTGAAGTTACTGTTTTTCCCTGTGGTTTTCTTCTTCAGTTGGTAATTTTTAATTGTCTTGCTCACTCCAGCAGAAATAGCAGGATAAAGGATTCTCATGAAATGGACTTTTTAGTATGGGTCATCAGGGGTTTTTATATATATTTAAATATATATTTAAAGTCAAATATGCATTAAGCTTTGCCCTTGTGACAATGGACCAAGGAATTAACTGCCCATATTTTGTTTTATTATTGTTTTAATAACAATGTGAAGCTATGTTTTATAACCTCCCTTTCTGTACAATTTTCCAGGTCAATCAAAACCTTTCATGCACAGTTGTTACAGTCTGACAGTACGATTTTCATTCTGAATGTGGGAAAAATGCTTTATTGTTTGTTGAATTCTCAGTGACTTGATCATATTGATGCTATTGTTCAGTGTTTATCAATCAGGGCAATTTTAATATGTGTGGTCTTCAGTGCCTAGAATTAAACAGCAACAATTGTCCTCTCATTTTCTTAAATAAATCCCACAAAACATTTCTCTAGTTCAGGAATCTGCTAAAAAAGAAGCACAATTCCTAGAAGGGAGCTTATTGAGAAATTAAAGTTGTAAGGTGCTAATGATAGTTTATATTTTGTAGTTAGGATAAACATACTGTTGGCTCAGATTTATTGAATAGTATTTAATATGTGAACATAGTAGCCTAGGAGTTAAGATGCTGGGTTTGTCGACCCAAACTTTGGTAGTTTAACCCACATACCACCTGATGGAGTGAGCTCCTGTTCTTGCCCCAGCTTCTGCCAAGCCTAGCAGTTTGAAAAAAATTCAAATGAAAGTAGATATTTAGGTTCCACTTTGGTGGGAAAGTAACAACTTTCATGCACCTTGGCATATAGTTACGCTGGCCACATGACCATGGAAGCATTTTTGGACAACCTGGCTCCATCAGCTAGAAAACAGAGATGAGCACACTTCCAAGATTCAGACATGACTGAACAAGGGAAGCATTTACCTTTTTTTTTAAAAAAAAACCTTAATATGTACATTTTCTTCATTTAGTTATTTATTGTGTTTCACTGGATTACTATATCATTTGTTTTTAATTTTTTGAAATAAATGTCACTAATTGACTGTAGTATTGAAAATACTTTCCTGTATAAATCCAAAGAATTTGGGTTGTGTGTGTTCAGTTCATCCTTCAATGCAAATTGTATTTGCAAATAAAGTTGAAATTCAGACCAATGCATGGATTATAATTATCCTTCCAAATGTGAGGTTTTTTTCAGTGCAATTTTCTAGCGAGATAATGCAGACAGAAATTCTGGCCAAAATCACCAACTATCTTCAAGTCTAAAGTAGGACTGGAACTCATAGCTAATGTCTTCAACTGATTCTCTCAAGGAGAAGATATGCTAACTATAACAGAATAATAGAATTGAAAGGAACCTAGTCCAGCACCCTGCTCAATCAGGAGAACCTATACCATTCTAGATGAGTGGCTATCCAATCTCTCCTTTAAAGCCTCCAGTGATGGAGCATTTATATTATATCTTATTTTATATAATTATATTAAATTATATCATATTATTATATTATGGTTATATTCCATTCGGTTACATTATGTTATGATATGATGATATGGTATGGTATTATACAATGTTACATATAATTGTATAATATTATTTTGTTCCTGTCCTTTCTATTCCTTTGGCTTGTCCTCGCCTATGTCAGGGTTCCAAGTAACACCCCTAATGAAAGAAGACTCCAAGGCTTGAGTTTCCTCAAAGTGCCATTTTATTAGAGATGTCATATTGGCACATCTGGGAAAACCAGAATCTGAAAGTTCCCAGGTTTTCCCCACTCAAATGAAAGTTCAAATCCCTGCCCAGCACCCATATGTCCATCACACGATCCAATTAGGCACCACCCAAACTGGAGATGCCTCCCAATCACCTCATCGCAGCTGCAGTCCCAGTTGACCTTGACTTTCTGAGAAAGAATGTTATTATGGCTACATAGCACCCATATGTATAATTCCCCCTCCCATTTTCCCACAATAGAAAATGTGGCAGGCTTAAAGTCCAAAATATAAAAGATGGCTTCCAGGTCTGACAGTCTGGTTATCTCCCAGCATATCTCTCAAAGGCGTAGCAAACAGACAGACTTTCAAATGTTGCTCAATTCTCTTCTAGCGTATATACCAGCTTTAGGAAATAAGGATGCCTTTCAACATACTGAAAATTTAAGTCTTATAACCAACTGATAAGATTTATACTACCAGTTTTAATTTTTATCCAATTCATTTTGGTTTACAATTTAAAAAACCTGCCTTTTAAAATATTAATTTTATTTGTTACTCAGTATCATATTTTAAATACAAATCTCTCTTATACTTTTACAGCTATAGCAAGCACTCTAAATTATTACCATAGGTGGCTTTGACTTGGCCAACATGTATAGATTTATTAGCCTTTCCATACTTCTGTGTTGTCATGCAAACTCTCTTTCATCTCTAAAAGCAAGCCCATCTGTTTCTATGTTTATGTAATAATTAAAAGCATTGTTGGCATTTGTTTTTCAACCCTTTCATAGAAAGGTCAGTTTATCAAAATCTATTTTAAAATAACGAAGTATCATTAGCACAAAAATTAATTTATCAGTCTAAATTCTAACATGTGTTTTACCCAGGAAAAAAATAAACTTGAATAACATGGTATTTAAAAAGCTCTTCAAATTAATTATAATTATACAGTGGATTTTAGCCAAACCAACTTATGCATTCTTTAAATTCAAAGCTGAACCTCTTCAGTATTTACTTAAAGAAGTATAGCAAAAATCAATGCAATTTGTATCTCAGCAAATATACTTAGATCAAAGATGTAAATATTTTCCACATAGGAAATAAACAATAAGAAAGTCCTATACAGTCCTATACAGCTGGAATTCAGGCTGGAATTTATTAGAAAAGTGAGGTTCTAGGGTCAATCAAGAAGTGACAGCAGTAGATTACTGACTTGAATCCTAAGATTGAATCACACTCATATATGAGTCACTTAGGCACTGAGGCACTTCTGGATTGAAAGGATTAGCTGGTGACATCATGGTATATGCAGTATAATGCAGTGAGACAAGTGCAGATCTGTAAACAAAACAACTACTTGATAAATGCATGGCACAATATAGGAGAAGAAATCCATCAGGACAAGATTCAGTAGTCCACCTGCATTTAAAAGGCAAAGGCCACTCTTTTGAAGACAGCAAAGTTCATATTTTGGGCAGAGAGGTTTGAAAGAGGCTTCAAAGAGGCCACCAATGTCAAAATTGAACAGCCCTCTCTCAACAGGGAGGAATATAACACCATCTATCTTCAGTCTACAACACAGTCATTTCAATAGTTTCAAAAAGACTAGACACCCATTTGCATTACTCAGGTGACACTGACACTAAAAGAATGAAAATGACCAGCTGTCTGCAAGGAGTATAAATCCTTCCATCCCCCACCATCCAGTCAGAGCTGAAGAAGCTTCTTTGGATGAGAAGTGAAACATCTTCAAAGAAAAACCAGAAAGTCTGGTTGCTTCTTGGAAAAAACACCTTTAGGTCTTTTGGGATAGCTTCACAGAGCATCCTTATTGTTTTAGGCCCATACTAATTCTCTGTCATTTCTGGTAAAAAATTTTTATATTTATGCATATATATGTTGGGACTAGAATTTACATTGCTAAGCAAGGAAGTGATGAAGGAAATAGTACCCAATTTTACTTACTTACCATCATTGTTAAGCCAATGGTTGCAGTTCTTAAGTGAATATGTGGCTTTTTTTTGTTGGAAGCCAGCTGGGAAGGCTGCAAATGACAATCACGTGATTTAATTTAATAGATTATTTGGAGCTCGTTGATACATGTAGATATAAAAATGATGATTCAAAAGAATATGCTTATTTTTCTGAAAGGCAAAGAACTTTTTTCAAGAATAGTTATGATTTGGATTTCTAAGACTGGCTAATAATGTTTATAAAGACATTACCAAAGAATTTTTCAGATCACAACACTGTGAATTTATTAATTTGGATAGGAGACAGCAAGAATATTTAACTCCTGCTCCTTTTATTTTTCATCATTTCTCATTTTTTGGCTTGAGTTTCAGTATGCAAAGATACATACGGTCAAAGGGGTTTTTGTGACTCCCTTTTACAAATATGAATAATATATAGTGACCGTCTCCTTTATAACGTGGAATATTAAAAATCTGAGATCTTCAACTATGAATAGAAGTTTTGTTTTAAAAAAGATGAAAATTTAAATAGGTTTTTAAAAAAAGATTCATATTTTCACAAAAAATAAATAGCTTTTATACAATACATGGGTTGGAATGGATTATGTAAATTGTCGTTCCAAATCTAAAAGAGGTGTTACTGTTTAACTACTGATTGTTTAAAAATAAACATCATAGAGTTAGGTTTTAAAAATTTTATAGTCTCTTTGCGTTAGTCCTGTGGTTATCAGTCCTTAAATTATTGTGGTCCCATTTTAAGTATGTTTTTTAAGAGCCGAGGTGACGCAGTGGTTAGGGTGCAGTACTGCAGGCCACTTCAGCTGACTGTTATCTGCAGTTCAGTGGTTCAAATCTCACCGGCTCAAGGTTGACTCAGCCTTCCATCCTTCCGAGGTGGGTGAAATGAGGACCCAGACTGTGGGGGCGATATGCTGACTCTGTAAACCGCTTAGAGAGGGCTGAAAGCCCTATGAAGCGGTATCTAAGTCTAACTGCTATTTGTATCTACAGTGGCTCATATAATAATTGAAGAATACATAAAAGCCCTCTTTATAGTGTAACATTAATCTATAGTTATTATAGATTAACAAGGGATATCAGAGCAGCAAAAAGAAGCTACTCTGAAAAGCTAAGGAACCAGTTCTCAACAAATGAACCAGTTACAGCAAAGCTCCTTCACAGGCTGAAGGAAATCTACAACTGGCAGATGACTTGAACTTGTTTTACTGCAGGTTTGAAAGGAAACTACAGCCACCTATCTCCACAACCCCCATCCCAGACACACCAACAACAGCCAAACCTCCTACAACTGACCCCATCCATTGGGTTCACAACCCCTGGTGATCACAGAAAAGGGAGTGCAAGATCTATTTCACAGACAGAAGCCAGAAAAGCACCAGGCCCAGACAAGATAACTCTTAGCTTAAAAGTCTGCACTGATCAATTGGCCCCCATTTTCACCCAAATCTTCAACAAATCACTAGCGATGTGTCATGTTTCTTTTTGCTTCAAATGCTCCACTATCATCCCAGTGGTGAAGAAGCCCTTCATTTAGGAACTGAATGACTACAGACCAGTTGATCTAACATCTGTAGCTGTGAAAACCTTTGAAAGGCTAGTGATGTCCCACTTGAAAGACATCACAGATCCGCTATTAGACCCCCCCCTGCAATTTGCATACCGATCAACAGATGATGCTCTTAATATGGCTCTGCACTACATCTTGAATCACCAAAGACCTACGCAATGTCCTCTTTGTAGACTTTAGTTCAGCATTCAATGCTATCATACCAGACATTCTTCTAAACTAAATCAGCTAGTGGTACCTAAACACACTTGTAAGTGGATCACAAGCTTCCTAACAGACAGGAAGCAGCAGGTGAAGCTAAGCAAAATCATAACAGATACTGTACCTGTACAATTAGCACAGGAGCCACCCAAGGCTGTGTGCTCTCTCCACTTCTCTCTATATGCCAATGATTGCATCTCAAATGAGCTATCTGTTAAACTACTGAAGTTTGCAGAGATACAACAGTGATTGATCTCATTCGAGACAATGATGAAACTACATACAGACGGGAGGTTGAACAATTAGCCTGGTGGTGCAACTGGAACAATCTGGAATTGAACACACTCAAACCCGTAGACATGGTGGTAGTCTTTAGGAGAAACCTTACCATACTACCACCTCTTACAATACTAGACAACACAGTATCAACAGTACAGCCCTTCAAATTTCTAGGTTCTATCATATCTCAAGACCTAAAATGAACACCTAACATCAAAAACATAATCAAAATAGCACACCAAAGAATGTTCTTTCTGAGCCAACTCAGGAACTCAAACTGCCAAGGAGCTACTGAATCACTTCTGCAGAGGAATTATTGAGTGTGTCATCTGCACTTCTATAACTGTCTGGTTTGGGTCTTCAAACCAACAAGACAGACACAGACTTCAGAGAATAATCAGAACTGCAGAAAAAACAATTACTGCCAACCTGCCTTCCATTGAGGACCTGTATATATTGCATCCTGGATATACATTGTTTCAACTCCTACCCTCAAAATGACGTTATAGAGCACTGCACATCAGGACAACTAGACACAAGAATAGTTTTTTTCCTGAATGCCATCACTCTGCTAAACAAATAATTCCCTCACCACTGTCAAACCATTCATTAATGCTGCATTATTATTACTATTAGTCTTCTCATCGTTCCTATTACCCATCTTCTCCCTTTTATGACTGCAGGACTGTAACTTTGTTGCTTATGTCCTTACAATTTATACTGATATTGATTGTTTCCCAATTGCTCATTTCTCCCTATGACTATCATTAAGTGTTGTCTCTTATGATTCTTGATGAATGTATCAAACGGAGCAAACACTCACTCCTTCCATGGCCAGCTCAAGCCCGAGGGTACTGGGGTACTTATCTGGTTATGTTGCAGGCCCTCAGTGAGCTGCAAGTGAACCGGCTCTAGAACCTCCAGCCGCGGCCTGTGGAAGGTTCCAGGAGCTTCTACAAAGCGGAGCTGCAGAGCAAACAGATCCGTCCAACCTGTCCAAGGACCCCTCCTACTGAACTGCACAGGTCTGGCAGAGCTACCCAAAAGCCCGCCTACCTGCATGACTATGTCACAAGTAGGATTGTTCTATCCAAGAAGGGAGGGGTGTTAGATACTTGTTCTAACTACAGTGGTTTCCACCAAGGTCCTCTGTTCCAGTGGGAACAGAGGTTTAATCCTATTGGTCGAAGGGTCGGACAGCTCCCTATAAAAGGACTGCTGTCAGACTCAACCATCGCTGGATTGTTCTCACTTGTTGTACTTAATAAAGAGCTGTTGTTACCGTTAAGCCTGTGTGTGCCTATCCATTACCAATCTAACAGGAGTTGTCTTTCTATGGCAGCATTTTGAACTGAAATCAACAAGATTGTTAATATGTTTCAGGGTCAATTACTGTATTTTAAAAGGCATATGTTCTTCTTGGCTAAAAACCTAATGCTGGGATTGTATGAAAACATCACAAGCCATGGATTTTTTTTAAAGTTGTGAGTTGGCTAAAAATATCATACAGCAATGGAAGAAAAGTTGATTACGACATCTGTTTTTCAGCAAAGGATTGTTGATAATATATCATTTGTCAGTGTTTGGATAGAGCAAGAGATAGAAAAAGAAGATTTGGAAGAAATGTGGCCAGATTTGGGAGTTATACTTTTCATTACGCAAGTTCCCAGTCTGTTTTCTGATGTTGCTGTTGTTTTATGGGGCTGAGTAGTATTTAAAATAGAAAAGGCTCAGTGTATCTGTTTTATTTGTTTCATGGAGAAAAAGCAGATGTGTGATACTGTGCAATATATCACCCATTTCTAATAACAGTATCCAGAGGAGGTCTCACTTCACATAAAGGGACTGAGAAGAATACGTGGCCCATTGGCCACAGATTAGCACCTATGATTTCAGGTTTTAAAATAGTGTTTCTCAACCTTGACAGCAAGCCTGGCTGGGGAATTCTGGAAATTGAAGTCTACTTATCTTAAAACTGCCAAAGTTGAAACATGCTGCTTTAAAGGCAATAGCTAATACTTTGAACCAGACCTAGAAACATATTAGAGTGCCCTGCTGCAGCTGTCAAATCGTGAACTATTTCATTGCAGGGAGACAAACTTAAGTAAGGGAAGGGATCTTCTTGTTTTCCACAGCATCTTTGAATGACAAACACTAAACTAGATTGCAACACTATCAGCACACTTAGTAGACTTCAGGGACAAAGCATCAACATTTCCAGCAAGTGCACTTAGTATAAGCTTCTTTGCCAAGAGATGTTCTCTTTCTATTGTGCTTTATCTTCATGAGGCAATAGTTCTCCCCTAAATGGAAGAGGCAAAAGGAAGGGATACTATAGCATAGTTACTATCTCTGCTTCTTGCCAATATGAACAAGGATTTTATCATGTGTGCTGGCAAGTTAAGAGTGTTATCACGACACTAATTCCATAGAATGCAACTCCTAGCAATATTGTAAAATTAAACTAAGGTGCCCCCCAAAACCTTTTGTGTTAAACTGTAATTCTTTTAGTTTCCATACTTTCTTTTTACAAATGTATTTATGTACATATCAGGGGTGGGTTTCTCGCCCCGTTCCAACCGGATCGGTTGGAACGAGGCCGGCAGCGTCCTCACGCATGCACGCGGCGCGCGTGTGCACGCACGCGGCGTCCTCGCGCACGCACGCGACGCGCGCTTGCGCACTAGCGTCTGCACGATGCTCCAGCTGCTCCTGGAGGATCGCGCAGGCGTTCTGCGCATGCCTGGAAAGCGCGAAATTCGAAAAAAACGGGTAAGGAGCGGGCGCAGGTGTGCGGGCGCGCGCGGGGGCGGGGGGGGGCTTCGCCGTTCCCGGAAGTTACTTCCGGGTTCGACGACCAACCGGATCGCAGGGACCGGTGCGAACCGGTCGAAACCCACCCCTGGTACATATGTATTAGAGGTGGGTTGCTAATTTTTTTACTACCAGTTCGAGCGTATTCCGGCATGTGAACGAAGCGTCTGCCCATGCGCAGAAGCATCTGGGTGGGTGGGTGGGTGGGTGGATGGAACCTCCCACTGCTGCTACTACCAGTTCAATCAATCCAGGCCGAACCAGCAGCCACCCACTTCTGGTATGTATGTAGCCAAATATATTGTCATTCCATTTTAGGGAAATATCAATGTAATCAACACTTCCTTACCAGCAATTAATATCCAGATGAGCAGAGATTAATAGCAGGATTA
This sequence comes from Thamnophis sirtalis, assembly GCF_051295495.1. Taxonomy (NCBI): domain Eukaryota; kingdom Metazoa; phylum Chordata; class Lepidosauria; order Squamata; family Natricidae; genus Thamnophis; species Thamnophis sirtalis. The sequence continues at coordinate 25,267,967 of NW_028261391.1, forward strand.
ACAGTAGACCAACAATGAAGAAGTAAACAATACCCCAGTCAAGGGAACCACTAACCAGTTGTCAAAATAATTTAATAACCAGCCCTCTGCCCTAATAATTTCTTTCAACAACCAGTTCACCAAACATGCTCAGAAAGTTAACAACTGGTTCTCCCGAAGTGGTGCGCACTGGCTGATTCCCACCACTGCCACTAATGCAGACAAACAAGGTAATAGTAAAACAACAGCCTACTCAAGGAACCACCAAGCCCATTCCCACCAATACTGACAGAGAAAGTCACTAGTATATAAAATGATAACAATCCTCAATTTGGCAGAAAAAATATCAAACACAAGAGAGTACAAAGGACCCCTTAGTTCATCCTGAGTTACAAATGTTCTCCTCTATTGGTAATGTCATTTAAGATGGATCCCAGTCTTGTATAATTAATTATCAATTAATTATCAATTAATTATCAATTAATTATCAATTAATTATCAATTAATTATCAATTAATTATCAATTAATTATCAATTAATTATCAATTAATTATCAATTAATTATCAATTAATTATCAATTACTATTCTTTTATTTATTTATTTATTTATCTTTAAGGAGCTGAGGTGGCGCAGTGGTTAGAGTGCAGCACTGCAGGCTACTTCAGTTGACTGCAGTTCTGCAGTTCGGCTGTTCAAATCTCACCGGCTCAAGGTTGACTCAGCCTTCCATCCTTCTGACGTGGGTAAAATGAGGACCCGGATTGTTGGGGGCAATATGCTGACTCTGTAAACCACTTAGAGAGTGATGAAAGCCCTATGAAGCGGTATATAAGTCTAACTGCTATTGCTATTGCTATTTGTATCTCATGGTGAAAGATATTGTTGATGTATAACTGAAAATATATTTTCTCTTCTTTTCTAAATCTTGCATCACAATCATGCTTCATGGTTCTGATATATATGACCAGGCTCAAATTATCCTACTTTGGGCCCATTATGTGAAGACTAGCTCTGTGGAATACTGGGAAATGTGGAAGGAAGGCAAAGGCAAAGGAGAATGACCAGCAGCAAGGTGGATGGGCTCAGTTACAGTATTGATAAGTGCCATATTGGAAGATCTGAGGGACCAGGTTAAAGATAGTTTATCATAGAAAAACATATGTGGTTATTTAAATGCCACACAATCAATCAATCAATCAGACAACAGCTAAATAACTAGCTGAATGCAATGCATATGAAATTGGGACTCTCTGATCTAACTGTGTTGACTATTTGAAAAAGTTACTCACTGTAACTTTTACTGACTTAAAAGTTACTGACTTGGGGAAAGGAGCTGATCTCGGGGCTCCGAAATCGCAGTCTATACTTTTGCCCCTGACAGTCCATTTGGACCTAAACTGTCCCGAAGAGATGGTGACAGGGAAGAGTACGTCTTGCTGATCTCAGGGACATTGCAAAGTCCCTGATTGATCCAAGAGAATCTCTTCTAGCCGGCAACAAAAAGCACAGCCTCAAGCTCTGAAGTCAGGACAGCTCTGCAATGGAAGGAAAAGCGGAAAGAGAAAGTGTTTCCATCTGGTAAGGAAATTTTATTTTTATAAAAGACTGCCCAAAAAATATTGAAGTTAAATTAAATTTAAATTACATTGGTAAAGAAAAGGAAATAAGTGGCAGAATTAAACATTATTGGACAGTGTGTTATCTTTTTTTATTTTATTTTTTCTATCGGAAGTTTTGTGAATATTTTTTACTTTTTAAAGTGAAAGTTTCAGATTTTCTTTTTCAATTTCTTTTTTATCTATGGATTAAAAATTTTTCCTTTACTTCTACGATATTGGTTGGGATGGATTTTTTCATTTTATTTGGTTTCATTTAAGAACTTTATTTCTTCTGGGCCTGAAACATAAAGAAGATTTAAAAGGTATATAAAGAAGGTAATAATCTTAGAGAGAAAAGAAGTTACACTGCTACTTGGAGGTTGGAGGTTGAGACCTGGAAACATTGCTTTTTCTTTTTTCCCTTTGATCATTTTGACCTTGCACTTCAAAGGCTTCAGCTTGTTTATAAAGAAGGGCATGGATTGCTTATGCCGGTGCTCTCTGGATGCTTGTTGCTAGCTGGAAAAAAGTGAAAATAAAGATTTGTTTTTGAACTATAGTGACAGTGTTTATTAATTGCAAGGATGATACGACTTCAAAAGAAACCATAGCACTACAACAGATTATGTCAGGAATTCAAAAATTATTAGAAACAACAGAGAGAATTGAGAAGAGATTGGAAAATATTGAAAATATAAACTTTAATGTGGCAAAACCTGAGGAAAAAATGGAAGATACTTAGCAAGTAGAAGATATTCAGCAAATGGAAAAAGTGGAGGCTAGAGTCCTAAAAACCCAGGGGAAAAATGAACAAAGAGGCAAGATAACCATGGATGTGGACAGTGAACTGAGTGTGGTTGGAGATGGAAAGAGTGGAACAAAGAAAGGGAAGATAGATGGAAAGGTGCTTTACTACAGATTTCATGGTATAGAAGAAGGAAAAAGAGAAGAATGAATGGACTTAAGGAGAGAAATTTTTACCAAAACACTACTGATAACCAAAGACAAACTGATTAAGGAAGTGATGGAGGGTTTTGAGATTTTACAAGATATGTAATAAGCAACAAGTTGTGAAGAGAAGTCCAAACAAATTTGATTAAGGAAATAATCAGAAGATCAATTCCACAAATGGCAAAAGAAATAGGACTACACTATTACTGGAAAGACATAGGTTGAGATATGAAAACTAATAATAAAATACTAGTTAAATTTAGTTAAAATTAGAGCATTATGTTAAAAATGTAATGATAATGATAAAGTTAGCTAACTAATTGATAATGATAACAATGTATACATATGTATTGGTTTGATAAGAGGAAATTTGGTATAAATTTAAAATGGTGAAAAAAGGAGAAAAAGTAAATTAAACATAGTCAAACTAAATGACTGATAATGATGATAATGTAATAATTTGTATTGACAGGATAAAAGGGAAATTGGATAAAAATTGTAAACAATGATTAAGAAAAGAGGTTTAAAAACTTTGTTATTATACATAATAAAAATTTTATTTTGAATGTGTTATAAAGGTATATAATGTGATTGGATGATATTGAAAATAGATAAGGGAATGCCATTATGTGGTTTTGTTTTAAATTTTGGAATGTTTGTTATAAAGGGATGTTAAAATAACTATAGTCATATGAAGGATGAGGTATGATGATAGCAATATATAAAAATATATGTGATGTAAAGTAGATAATTTGATATGAATTAGAGGTGATGACGGTGGAAGGAATGCACGAAAACCCGGTGTAACCAATTGAAACACTTTCTACAATTTTGTAATGGATTTTATTTGTTTTTATTTAAAAAATAAAAAAATTTGGGGAAAAAAGTTACTGACTTAAAACTGGTTTTTTTTGCATATGATGTTGAATTTAGGAGAAAAGTAATATTTCCTAGCAATTGTATCTAACATTCTAATTTCACAGGTCCACAGTTAAAAGATTGGGGGAGAGAGAATCACATTTCCCCCCAGTAAGAATATAATACATAGACTGCAAAAGAGTGTACTACCTTAGACATTAAATGATTTTTTAAAAAAGAAAATCACTTACTTTGCATGGGGAGAGATGGATTTTAACTTGTCAGAATATTCTAGCTTTCTCACTGTCTTATCCAAAACCTGCCCATCCTCTTAGGTCAGTGAGAGAAGAGTGTAATGCTTCCATTATCAGATGCTGTGGACGTGTTAAGGTCTCCTTTGTTGTGGCCCTATCTTTATAAAGCATGCTGTTCCTGGACATAAAAATTGACTTTTCATTTAGGAGGCTTCTGACAACTTTTCTTTTTCAGTGGGCTTTTGATACTTTTGAAACCTGGTGAGTAATAAACAAAGTCCCGTTTTATGTATTTTTGATTGTTTTTTATATTATTGTTATAATGTGATTATTATTTTTTAAGTTTGCTTCTCCAGATTTTTACCTATCACAGAGTTTTAGAGTGAAGTGATACAAAATTATATTAATTTTAAAAAATAAATAAGTGCTACTATAGAAATCCATGAAGAACCCAACTACTTCTTGATACATTAACTTGGGAAGATTTGGAATGGGAATATTAGTTAGAATAAGAGGGAGAGCATCATCCTTTGCTAATAAAGGAGAATATACTTGAAATGTTTATGTTCGAATATGGAAAGACTAAAAATAGAGGTAATATTTTAATTTATATATGTGCTGTATAAATTAAATAAATTAAATCTTTCCCTCTGTCTCCAGCTCTCTCTCCCCTCTCTCTGTTATACTTTTTCTCTTGCCTTTATTATTTTTATAACTCAAGGTGAACGTACCTATTTTTTCTTCTTTTCCAGTTTTCCCCCACAACAACTCTGTGAGGTGGGTTGGACTTTCATGCCTAAGGCAGGATCAGATATCACACAGACTCCTGGTTTCTAATTCAGCATTTTCACCACAATTGATCATTTTGGAAAACAGGATTGTCTGTCATATTTTTTTCATTTAATTTAGAGAAAAAAATGTGACCAAAAAAGCCCTTGTAAAAGAGACTGTGTGTGTGTGTCTGTGTCTCTCTCTCTCTCTCTCTCTCTCTCTCTCTCTCTCTCTCTCTCTCTCTCTCTCTCTCTCTCTGTGTGTGTGTGTGTGTGTGTGTGTGTGTGTGTGTGTAAATGACTGAATAGGAACAGTGGGAGTAGCACAACCTTGGCTGAGACATACTCAAAAGCTGTTTACTTAGCTACGCCAAAATCATAGAACACATGCTTTTCCTAAGAACAAAAAATGTAAATGGAAGTCATTTAAATGTTGTTCAATAAAGTTCATCATTAAATCATCAAAGGCTGTCAAGCAAAAGAGATGTGGGTTGTTTTGGTTTAGGCAAGGGTGGATCTATTTTCCCTTTTTTGCTCATATATCATGTACTTTAGATGATAATAAACTAATGATTCAGACTGCTATCTCTGCATACATGTGACCCATTCATGGGTCTCAATGAATACAATGGAACTTATGTCTGAGTGAGTATCGCCACTAAGTTCCAGGTACTGCTCACGAACAAAAAGGAACCAGTATGTACAGAAGGAGTATCAAAGTAAGACCGAAGTTAGGTACAAATGCCTTTTCAAAATTTGAGAGCAGAAAAATTGGGAAGGCAACTTTCCCCCCAAACATCCATAGAAGAAAAAAATCCAGTTTGCTATAACGGAAAAATCCAACGAGAAGAATTTTCCTGTTTGTTGGGAATTACCCATTTGTGCTTTTCGATGCAGCAATTCTTATAATCTTCTTAAATCTTTATATCAACCTTTGTGTTTATCAAAGCTTGCTGAATTCGGATGTGCTACTAAAACTACTTTTGCTTTTTATAATTTCTATTGATTTTTATGTGTGAATAAAAAAATCATGAAAAAATATAAAACTGAAGAAAAAAGAAAAAGTGCAGGAAAGAAAAAGCTATTAGAAAAAAAGAAGTGATTTCCAATTTCTTTACTGTAGCTACAAACAAGCTCATTTTCTCTCCTCCCTCTTTAAAATCTCAAATAATGTCCCCTCTTCCTACATTCAATCCTTTTTGATTAACAAAAGCATAAAAAATCTTAGGTCAGCATAAAGGATTTTCAGTTTTTTTTTATGAGAACAGTTATTATTTCATCCCTGATCAAACAAATCTATTTTATAGTCTTTCTTTATAGGCAATCTTATAATAGCTGTTTCTTTGGGCAGAATTAACTTGTTGGAGTACTGTATAACTTAATTTATTGTCATATTCCTGAGAATGCACAGGTATAACTCTTGAAACCCTTTTTATCTTTATATCCTTGATTGGTTTTGTGTGCCCTGTCTGCTTCTGTATCTGCCTCTTTCCATCCCACAGATTCTGTTGAAGCTTTGACAGCTTTCTCCATAATACCTTTTCCAGGTTGTCCCAAAATTCATCTCACTCTCAAATGAATTTCGTTCTATCTTGGTCCAAATAACATCACATCCAGGTCTTCACTGATTTCTCTGGTTCTTATTTCTAGCTTATTTTATAAGAACTCATTTTTTTCAAATCATATGTGTTACAGATTATTCCAATGTTTTATTCACTTTCTCCTCCATATTTTTGTCAATTGAAATAATTTGAAAGAAAAAGTGGTGGATAACATTTGTCGTGTTGAGTTATTCCATGTGGAATTGTCCAGAGCAAGCTGTCTTGTGGCACGTTGGCGAGGGGGAGATAGCCATGGTGAGATGCCCATCATGGGTTGGCTGTGGCAAAATAGTTGTGGCAAGTTGTCTAGACCCCGTGCTAATTTGGGCTCACTGCCAATTGCAGTCGTTCATTTCAGTATCATCCCTGCTCTTTAGAGACACCATTTTCCTTCACCTGGAAGCCAACTAAATTTACTTATTATACTTCGTGAAATGAAATTTGATCATGTTAGAAATGCACACAGGCAGACACATCTGTCTGTCTGTCTGTCTATGTATCTGTCTCTGTAAATATTCATTTCCAAGTTTGAAGTGTGACCATTATATATTTGGCAAACTAACCTGGTAGAAACATTTTGATCTTATTTCAACTCAGGTATTTTTTCCCACTGATTTTTTTAATCCAAGAAGAAAAGGAGATGAACGCCTGGAGGCACTCTTAGAGCAAATTGGCTAGTCACTGGAGAGAAAAACAATAACAGGTAATAGACTTATTAGGCCTTCTTCTGGTTATTTCTTTCAAGAGATTTTAAATTCAATCATTTTCCAGCCAATATAAGATACCCATTTTTGATGGCTATCTGGATTAAATGCTTGACAAGAGAAATGAGTGCTGAAATAGCATTGCTAATGAGCAATCAAAAAAGACGAACTTTTATGTACAAAGCATGCTCTCCAGTAATATGCCTAAATGAAGCATTTACCTTAATTAGGAGTATCCAAAAGAAACTATTTTTAGCAAAGCCATTAAATCCAGAGATGCTTACAAAATATGAGAAAACAGTTGCTTACAGTCTTGACACAACACTATTTCTGAGCAGAGATTTATATGAATGGATGTGTAGCAGTGAAATAGAGGGGTCCAAAAGAAAGAGAGTGTTCAAAAAGATTTTTTAAATATATCTAGTTGTCTTCCAGGCAGACCTTGGGAATCTTACATTAAAACTATGTCTTCTATGAATGGCATTAATGCTGTACATACATACAATATACATTTACATGTTAACATACCTATGTAAGTATTATATATATGAATTACAAGAAAAACATCAGAACCAAATTGCAGGGTGATCTTGTGCCATTCTTAAGGAATTGTCTTCTGAAAGCAACCAAGGCTATTGATGGATATTGCCCTCAGTTTCTAAGATTCCCAAAACTAATAAAAAAAATTAAAGCTTTAAAAAGGAGTAGTACAAAAACATGCACGGCAGTGATGGGTTGCAGGAGGTATACCCCGGTACGGGCATACCGGTGCCTGCCCGGAGCACCAGGTACCGTTCCAGTACAGTGCTCCAGAGGGCCTGCCTACCGGAGCTTCTTATTTATATTTTAGCTCTTTGGTGCTTCCACACATGTGCACAGAGTGCACGGTGCCTGCACTACTCTCCGCCAAGCAGCTGGAGCGTACCGATTGGGCTCTGGAACCCACCACTGATGCACGGGTACAATAAGAATGGGTTTGAGTCACTGAAATCAGTGAAACGTGACTTTGTTATGGTTTTTAAAAAAATTATAATCTGCCTTATTGAGAAATAATCATATATTTAAAAAGACAAATAAACCTGTCAGTTAATAAACATTCTCCCTAAACAGCAGATGAAATGCTAGGTTCCACTTGATGAACCTTAGATATAAAAGGACATAAAAACAAAACAAATATTGACATGAAATCAGTGGGATAGGTTTATCATGATCTAGGTAAGCCCAATAATTTTACTAGTTTATCCTAAGAGTAACAGGAGCCTGGACCTCAGTTGTCATCATACAGTGATTGTGGCAGGCAGAAATAGATCAATGTCTCATTTATGCATTAATTACTCATTTGATTACATTTCTGTTTTTTGTATAAGAGCTCAAGGAAGCGGACACAGTTCTCTCTCCTATTCCTAATCCTCAGAGTAACTATTATTCTGTGTGAAGGATTGGCCTGAGAGAGAGTGACTAGGCCAAGCTCAATATCCATGACTGAGTGTCTATGGTGATTCTCAGTCCTCCAAGAAATGGTTGTCCTGAAGGTGCTTTTTTAAAAGGCATCTGGACTTTCTTTATTTTTCCTTGAAGACATTTCGCTTCTTATCCAAGAAATGTCATCAGAACTGTAGAAGCTTCAGAAACAGAAGAATTGTTTTGTTTTTATTTTAATATAAACAAATGTTATTTATCCTATTTTTAAATAATTAAAAACATTATAGTTCTTCTATAAGATTAATTGTATATCTGTTATTTGTGGAGTCAGAAAACCTTTTCCATTCCTAGACTTCTAGCTAATACATATTCCTAACTGCACAGATCATCATGATTTAAAATCATAGTCTAAATTTGTTAAGTAATCCCACTTTTACCCCCAATGAATTGGTATACATCCTAAGCAGCATAGCCTCTTTCATTCTACAATGCACTGGAAACAGCTTGTTGTAAATTTATCTCTTACCATAAACAATATTCAATAAAAGTAATGAAAGATAAAACATCTGCTTACAAGTTAAGAATAGATATAAACAGTGACAGTTGGATTAGCAGTGTATGAATGTTTGGAGTTTAATATTTTTTAATAGTGAATGAAAATTATTGATTTATTTTTAGTTATTTATTAATTAGATGTATGTGTTTTAAATAGAATGCATATAGTAGTTATTGCTTTTCTAGGTTAGGATCTTTTGGAAGTCTCTCCGGCTTTTTCAACTATTATCCATGTTAATCAGAAGAAAATGAATCTGTTACTTATTTTTAAGTATGTTAAAATATGTGTGTTTAACAGCTGTTCTCAGGCAGGTATGTTCTAGTTATATTTGGATTACCAGAATTCCCAGTTACCCTGCCCTATATTAATCCAATACAATTGGCATTTTTTAGATATAGAAACATTACTTTAATCTTACGTATGAATAATGATTAGCAAATTTGGGGCTTAGAGATTAATGTGATGGGGAAGAATTTTCTTTTCAAGCAAATAATTATTTCATTTATGCATAAAAATAAGAAAAAGAAACATAAGGCTGATTCATTTCACAAATCTATAAAAAATAGAATTTGGAACTTTTAAAATGCCAGTTAGTCATTTCAAGCAAAAATCATACAAACTGGTAGGAGAGTTTGTGCAGGATAGTGCCCATATTGTTTGATTACTGGTTCAGTATTATGGTTCAAATGCCAAATCAAGCATCACATTGATGGGATAATGTAGACCAATTGGTCTGTCTTGGGCTAATAAATATTTATTTATCTATTGACTTTATTTTATACATGACTCCTCAGAGGTATAGGGATGACCATGACCCAGGCAAGGGGAACAAACATACCCCATAAATGGAACTCTATACTCAGAATTTCTTTGGGGGGAAAAGAGTTATAATTTAAAGATTGTGCCTAGATTTCCTTTTATATTTCAAATCACATTTCATTAATAGCAATGGTTAAAAGTAATTTATCAAAGATTACTCTTCTATTTTCCAAAGATTGCAATATTTTTATACAATTAAGAACCATGTCCTGTCCTATTCCACACATTCTCACACCCTCAATGGTTGTTGCCAGTTCTAACCTCTTCTATAGAATTTACAGTACCATTTAGAACTGGTTCCAGGTCGCTCCCCTCTTCAAGATGAAGAGCGAGAGGAGGAAGTCTGGGAGTTGAAGTCCACAAGTCTTAAAGCTGTCAAGTTTGAACACCCCTGGAGTTTATTTCTAAAGGGTTAGGGGTGCAAGGGTCTTGTAACATGACAGCTTTAAGACTTGCGTGCTTCAAATGCCAGAGTTTCTGAGCCAGCATTTTGGTGCTAAGCAAGAGCATTGTTAAGTGACTTTCACCACATTTTACAAGTTGGCCATGCCCACCCAGTCACATCGCCAGCAAGCCATTCCCACCTGGTGACACGGCTGGCAAGTCACTCCCATCCAGTCACATGGCTGACAAGCCACGCCCACAAAGCAGGCCACACCTACAGAAGAGGGTCTAAAAAGTTTTGAAACTCACCACTGCCTTGGAGTCACCACACACACACAAAAACTAGTCCAAATGAACCCAACTCTCCCATCCTGGAGCACAGAACAAGCTCTCCCCACAAAATTCCAGTTCCACCAATAAGTTTATTGTCTAAATGAAAATCACTAAGTGGAAATTCAAGTACAAAGTTCCAAAAAACTAAGTCCAAACTCCAAAAGACAAAGGGTCAATCCAGGAAAAAAAAAGAGAAGAAACTTCACGAAACTTTGGAAAGGAAAGCATACAAACTCAGTTTGGATGTTTTGTAGCGGGAGGACAAATTTGGTATTATTGAAACCAATTGGGATGGAACTCATGAGTGGAATATAATTATGGGAAGAACATAATTGTTCAAATGAAGGAGAAAAGTGCAAAGAAGAGGGGTATGACATTATACATAAATATTGATTTTATCTCTATGAAACTTTCATGACATAAAATGTGAATACCATGCCATAAATATTCAAAGGAAAAGAAACAATAATGACTTGTTGTTAGTATGTACCACAGTCCATCCAACCAAACAGAAGAAGAAGATTTTCATAAATCAGATTGCTAAGATGTCCAGGAACCTTAACATAGTAGTAAAGGGGTACTTTCAACTACCTCCACATCAACTGGGAATCACACTCTATGATAAACAGAACATACTTTCAAAGCAACTTAATCACCCAAAATGTGGAGATGGGAAAAAGGAGATAACTTACACTGGATTTAATATTTATTAACAGAGAAGAAATAGCTGAGGAAATGAAAGTTGTAGAAAATTTGGGAGAGAATAACCATGAGATCCTAAAATTCAACATATTATATAGTCAAATTAGTGTTCTGCATTTTGAGAGAGATGATTTAAATAAGCAAAGGAAAAAAAGTGAAAAGAATTCTATCAGTAGAATTTCTAAATGAAAAACTATTCTCGAGGATTGGAAAATTTTGAGAAATGAAGGCATTTAAATTTAAACACAGGCAAAACCAAACCAAAAATAATGAAAAGGTGAAGAGGAGACGGTTGATAAAATCAATGTAGTTGCAGAAAAGATTGTCAGGAAATAGCCCACATTTGTAAGGATGAAGTTATGAAAGCTAAAACTCAGAACAAGATGAGGCTGACAATGAATGCCAACAGTACAAAGATTTCATTGTTTGGGTACGTGTGGAACAAGAGGAAAATCAAGGAAATTATTGATCTGCTTGTTGAAGATAGAAAACTGGTGACCGATAATGGGCAGAAAACTGAACTGCTCAGTTCCTATCCTGTATCTGTCTTTTTACAAAAGGAAAAAGCTGTTCCATCTGTCAAAATGAGCATCATGAGGGACAGAAGACATATGCAGGTCAAAATAGACAATGAAGAGAGAACAACTAGTTGCTTTGAATGAATTTAGCTCTCAGGGTGCTATAAGAACTGGTGGATATGATCTCAGAAGCACTGGCTATAATTTTGAGAACTTCTGGAATACAAGGGATGTACCAGAAGATAGGACAAGAGTTAACTTTGTTTCAGTTCTTAGAAAGGAGACACTTGGGAAACTATAGGCAGGATATTAATACCTGGGAAAATTCTATAAAAGCTCATCATCCAGTGGGTTTGCAAATACTTAAAAAGGAATAAGGAGTTACTAAAACCAGTGTGGGTTTGTTAACACTGGATGATACCAGATCTTACCATATTTATTCTCTTTTGATAAAGTGACTAGATCAGTAAATCAAGGGAATGGTGTGGGAGTGACTAGATTATTAAATCAAGGCAATGTTTTGGGGATAATGTACATAAACCTCAGTTCAATTTTTGATCAAGCTGACCATTATCTCATATTTGATCAAATGAAACAATGTCAGATAAGTAATACCACAATCAGATAGTTTCACAGTTGGTTGAACAACATTTGGTGTGTGAATGGTGCTATATCTACATAGAGAAAATTTGCAATGGGGTAGCTTGGTCCAATGCTTCTCAACATTTTTATAAATGACTTTGAAAACAGGATGAAAAGATCTCCATCTTCTTTGCACTTGATACAAATTTCAGAAGATACATTATGCTAAAGTTTTAAAAGACTATTGGGCCCTATTCAAAAAAGTGATATTTAATGAAAAGAGATATAAAGTTCAGCATTTAGTCAGGAAATGTACAAATCAAATCATACATGGATTGGTAGTGGTACTACCAAGATCAGTGATTTAAGCATGAGCCAGCAGTGTGCTGCAGAAGTCAAAAGAGCTAATCAATCTTGGGCTACCTCAAAGGAAATCATAAAAGCGTCCCTTCCTTTCTACTCTGCAGTAATCAGACTCCAGCTATAATATTGTGTCCAATTTTGCTTGCTACTATACAGGATAGATCCCAGGGAACTAGAAAGAGAGCAGAAAAGATGGTGAATGTAATTGTACTAATCGAAATTCTTGGAGTAATTAAACACTCTATGGGGTCTCCCAGATATTCATGCATCTGACTAATATACTTCTTCTGCAAACAGACAACCTAAGCCCAAGCAGGGAGCATTCAGGTGAGGAAAAAGAACCATCAAAGACCGTGTTCTATGGTCAGTTTAGAGTGCTTTGGCAACAGAAACAATGTGATCTACTAAATTCAATGCGCCTGTTTATACATCACAGTATGCATGTATTATGCAGTCACAAGGCAAATCCATCTAACTACATGGGAAATTGGAAGGAAATGAGGCTGTGTGAATGGCAAGTCCATAATTCCCCAGAATGCAGATTCCTTCACTTTTTGCATTTTACAAAGAGACTAGGAGCTCATGCTCTCTAGTCCTTTCACTGAGAAGACAGGATGCCTGCCCCACGAGGGAGAAAAGCATGGCATTTTTGGAGAGTCAAAAACAAAAAGGACATACCCTATTAAAGAGGCACTATCTTTCAGATAAAGGCAACTCCTCTTTCCCATGCATTGATTCTCTTCCCCTCGTCGGACAAAAATGAGACGACAGCTTTGAACACTTCATTGCAGAGAGCTTCAAGTTCAAATGTTAGGAATGGAATTTGAAAGTTTAGAGGAAGCCTGTTGGAATGCTCTGATAAAAGGAAAAGCTCTGAAGAAAAGCACAGAAAATCCATGAGTGAATTCTGCCTCAAAGTCGGGCAGCAACTTTGAAATGTTTAAGGGAGGAGAAATGGTAAGCAGGAATAACAATACATATTTTGAGACAGCATGATTTTGTCAATCGCCTTAAAAAAATACAGGATCACTGAGATAATCCTGCCATCTCAGCAGTGCTTTAAATAGTGCTGGCAGCAAATCGACCTTTCTTTGGCAAGTAGTATTCATTGCATTATTTTCTTTTAAAGTAGCCGAGAAAGCTAGAAAGTGGTGCTTGGCTTTTAATGATTTTCTCACAGTCCTGATGTGATTTTAGAAGGTAAAATCTGAGGCTATAGAAATACTTGGAAAAAATGAATAATGCTTTTCTTTCTTACTGAATTCATCCCCTTCAGACTTAAACGAAACCTTAAAGCAAACATGACATTTCCTGGAATCGTGTTTCTCCTTTGGTGGGCAGCCACATAACCTCAGGACAAAATTAAGTGCTTTAAAGTATTGACAACAGGTGTTACTGTGTGCACTCCAAGTCATATTTGGTTTTTAAATCTGGATTGCTGCACAGCCCAATGTCTGCTAATTAGTAAAAGCTACAGAATTCCTTACGTTGTATGTTAT